>NC_037670.1:75823081-76123081 GCF_003255815.1 Theropithecus gelada
TCATTTTTAATTGCGTCGATTTGATTCTTCTCTCTTTTCTTCTTTATTAGTCTTGCTAGTGGTCTGTCAATTTTGTTGATCTTTTCAAAAAACCAACTCCTGGATTCATTGATTTTTTGGAGGGTTTTTTGTGTCTCTATCTCCTTCAGTTCTGCTCTGATCTTAGTTATTTCTAGCCTTCTGCTAGCTTTCGAATGTGTTTGCTCTTGCTTCTCTAGTTCTTTTAATTGCGATGTTAGAGTGTCAATTTTAGATCTTTCCTGCTTTCTCTTGTGGGCATTTAGTGCTATAAATTTCCCTCTACACACTGCTTTAAATGTGTCCCAGAGATTCTGGTATGTTGTATCTTTGTTCTCATTGGTTTCAAAGAACATCTTTATTTCTGCCTTCATTTCGTGATGTACCCAGTAGTCATTCAGGAGCAGGTTGTTCAGTTTCCATGTAGTTGAGCGGTTTTAATTGAGTTTCTTAGTCCTGAGTTCTAGTTTGATTGCACTGTGGTCTGAGAGACAGTTTGTTATAATTTCTGTTCTTGTACATTTGCTGAGGAGTGCTTTACTTCCAATTATATGGTCAATTTTGGAGTAAGTACGATGTGGTGCTGAGAAGAATGTATATTCTGTTGATTTGGGGTGGAGAGTTCTATAGATGTCTATTAGGTCTGCTTGCTGCAGAGATGAGTTCAATTCCTGGATATCCTTGTTAACTTTCTGTCTTGTTGATCTGTCTAATGTTGACAGTGGAGTGTTGAAGTCTCCCATTATTATTGTATGGGAGTCTAAGTCTCTTTGTAAGTCTCTAAGGACTTGCTTTATGAATCTGGGTGCTCCTGTATTGGGTGCATATATATTTAGGATAGTTAGCTCTTCCTGTTGAATTGATCCCTTTACCATTATGTAATGGCCTTCTTTGTCTCTTTTGATCTTTGATGGTTTAAAGTCTGTTTTATCAGAGACTAGTATTGCAACCCCTGCTTTTTTTTGTTCTCCATTTGCTTGGTAACTCTTCCTCCATCCCTTTATTTTGAGCCTATGTATGTCTCTGCGTGTGAGATGGCTCTCCTGAATACAGCAGACTGATGGGTCTTGACTCTTTATCCAGTTTGCCAGTCTGTGTCTTTTCATTGGAGCATTTAGTCCATTTACATTTAAGGTTAAGATTGTTATGTGTGAACTTGATCCTGCCATTATGATATTAACTGGTTATTTTGCTCGTTAGTTGATGCAGTTTCTTCCTAGCCTCGATGGTCTTTACATTTTGGCATGTTTTTGCAATGGCTGGTACCGGTTGTTCCTTTCCATGTTGAGTGCTTCCTTCAGGGTCTCTTGTAAGGCAGGCCTGGTGGTGACAAAATCTCTAAGCATTTGCTTATCTGTAAAGGATTTTATTTCTCCTTCACTTATGAAACTTAGTTTGGCTGGATATGAAATTCTGGGTTTAAAATTCTTTTCTTTAAGAATGTTGAATATTGGCCCCCACTCTCTTCTGGCTTGTAGAGTTTCTGCCGAGAGATCTGCTGTGAGTCTGATGGGCTTCCCTTTGTGGGTAACCCGACCTTTCTCTCTGGCTGCCCTTAAGATTTTTTCCTTCATTTCAACTTTGGTGAATCTGGCAATTATGTGTCTTGGAGTTGCTCTTCTCGAGGAGTATCTTTGTGGCGTTCTCTGTATTTCCTGGATTTGAATGTTGACCTGCCCTACTAGGTTGGGGAAGTTCTCCTGGATGATATCCTGAAGAGTGTTTTCCAACTTGGTTCCATTTTCCCCCTCACTTTCAGGCACCCCAATCAGACGTAGATTTGGTCTTTTTACATAATCCCATACTTCTTGCAGGCTTTGTTCATTTCTTTTTCTTCTTTTTTCTTTTGGTTTCTCTTCTTGCTTCATTTCATTCATTTGATCCTCAATCGCTGATACTCTCTCTTCCAGTTGATCGAGTGGGTTACTGAAGCTTGTGCATTTGTCACGTATTTCTCGTGTCATGGTTTTCATCTCTTTCATTTCGTTTATGACCTTCTCTGCATTAATTACTCTAGCCGTCAATTCTTCCACTTTTTTTTCAAGATTTTTAGTTTCTTTGCGCTGGGTACGTAATTCCTCCTTTAGCTCTGAGAAATTTGATGGACTGAAGCCTTCTTCTCTCATCTCGTCAAAGTCATTCTCCGTCCAGCTTTGATCCGTTGCTGGCGATGAGCTGCGCTCCTTTGCCGGGGGAGATGTGCTCTTATTTTTTGAATTTCCAGCTTTTCTGCCCTGCTTTTTCCCCATCTTTGTGGTTTTATCTGCCTCTGGTCTTTGATGATGGTGATGTACTGATGGGGTTTTGGTGTAGTCCTTCCTGTTTGATAGTTTTCCTTCTAACAGTCAGGACCCTCAGCTGTAGGTCTGTTGGAGATTGCTTGAGGTCCACTCCAGACCCTGTTTGCCTGGGTATCAGCAGCAGAGGCTGCAGAAGATAGAATATTTCTGAACAGCGAGTGTACCTGTCTGATTCTTGCTTTGGAAGCTTCCTCTCAGGGGTGTACTCCACCCTGTGAGGTGTGGGGTGTCAGACTGCCCCTAGTGGGGGATGTCTCCCAGTTAGGCTACTCAGGGGTCAGGGACCCACTTGAGCAGGCAGTCTGTCCCTTCTCAGATCTCAACCTCCGTGTTGGGAGATCCACTGCTCTCTTCAAAGCTGTCAGACAGAGTCGTTTGCGTCTGCAGAGGTTTCTGCTGCTTTTTTGTTGTTGTTGTTGTTGTTGTTGTTGTTGTGTAGCTGTGCCCTGTCCCCAGAGATGGAGTCTACAGAGACAGGCAGGTTTCCTTGAGCTGCTGTGAGCTCCACCCAGTTGGAGCTTCCCAGCAGCTTTGTTTACCTACTTAAGCCTCAGCAATGGTGGGCGCCCCTCCCCCAGCCTCGCTGCTGCCTTGCCAGTAGATCACAGACTGCTGTGCTAGCAATGAGGGAGGCTCCGTGGGCGTGGGACCCTCCCGGCCAGGTGTGGGATATGATCTCCTGGTGTGCCTGTTTGCTTAAAGCGCAATATTGGGGTGGGAGTTACCCGATTTTCCAGGTGTTGTGTGTCTCAGTTCCCCTGGCTAGGAAAAGGGATTCCCTTCCCCCTTGCGCTTCCCAGGTGAGGCGATGCCTCGCCCTGCTTCAGCTCTCGCTGGTCGGGCTGCAGCAGCTGACCAGCACCGATCGTCCGGCACTCCCCAGTGAGATGAACCCAGTACCTCAGTTGAAAATGCAGAAATCACCGATCTTCTGTGTCGCTGGCACTGGGAGTTGGAGACTGGAGCTGTTCCTATTCGGCCATCTTGCTCCGCCCTCGGTTTCTCTATCTTAGATCCAGTTAGTATCTTTCCATTATTTCTCCAACCCAGTTCTCCAAATTCAGCCCACATTGTCCATTTTTATGTTTTGTTTAGCTAGTTAAATATTATTGAGTACAATACCTGCTCTGTGACAAGCCCTCTTTCCTTCTGCTGTAATTGACCAAGCTTCCACCTTTAAATGTGCATTTTCTACCTTAACTGTGCGAACCTCAGCAGCTGCTCTGCTGGGGGTTTGCTATTTCTTCTCCCTTTTCTGCTTTAATTGTTGTAATGCAAGAGTTCAAAGAACTGCAGCTCACTTCTTATTTCTTTGAAGGGGAAAGGTTTCTGGGAATCCTTTCTCTTCTGTTTTTCTCAAGTTAAGAGAATGCAGACCTCTCTGCCTTTTTAATTTTTTAATTAATAGACATTGTGTTTTAGAACAGTTTTAGGTTTATAGAAAAGTTGAGCAAAGGTAAGCTTTCTCTGTTACTAACATCTTGCATTAAAATGGCTCATTTGTTACAATTGATAAGCCAGTATCTTGCAGTCTTCCTATAATTGTTTATTAGTTCCAAGATTTTATGTATTAATTCTTTGGAATTTTCTACATAGACAGTCATGTCCCCTGTGAACAAAGACAGTTTTGTTTCCTCCTTACCAATCTGTATACCCTTTTATTTTTTTCTTGTCTTATTGCACTAGCTGGGACTGACAGTAAGATGTTACATAGGGGTGATAGGAGTGACCATCTTAGCCTTGATCCTGATCCTAGGGCAGAGTCAAGTTTCTCACCATTAAGTATGATGTCAGCCGTAAGTTTTATGTGGATGTTCTTTATGTAGCTGAGGAACTGCTCTGTTCTTAGTTTGCTGAGAGTTTTTATCATGAATGAATGTTAGATTTTGTCAAATGCTTTTTCTGTGTCTATTGATACCATTATACAACTTTTCTTCTTTAGCCTGTTGATACAATGCTTTACATCAACTGATTTTTGAATCTTGAATGAGGCTTACATACCTGGAACAAATCCTACTTGGTTGTGGTACATAATTCTATTTATAGATTGTTGGATTCTATTTGATAATTTTGTGAAGCATATTTGCATTTATGTTAATGAGAGCTATATAGGTCTGTATTTTTTTTCCTTATGCCTTTGGTTTTGGTATTAGGGTGATACTGGTTTTATAGAATTAGTTAAGAACTACTCCTTCTGCTTCTACCTTCTGGAACAGATTGTAGAGAATTGGTATCATTTTCTTGTTTAAATATTTTATAGAATTCACCAATGAAACCTTCCAGGCCTGATACTTTCCATTTTGGAAGGTCATTAATTATTTATTCAATTCCTTTAATAGATATAGGTCTATTCAGATTGTCTATTTCTTCTTGTATGGGTTCTTGTAGATTGTGCCTTTCAAGGAATTGGTCCATTTCATCTACGTTATCAGACTTTTGAGCATAGAGTTGTTCATAATATTCCTTTATTATATCCATGGGATCCATAAAGTTGACTCTTCTTTCATTTTTGATGCTAATAATTTGTCATTTTTCTTTTCGTCTTGTTGAGCCTGGCTAGAGATTTGTTGTTTTTATTGATCTTTTCAAAAAACTAGCTTTTGATTTTATTGATTTTTCTATATTGCTTTCCAGTTTTCAATTTCACTGATTTCCACTCCATTATTTTTTTTTTTAACTTTTCTTCATCTTACTTTGATTTTTAATTTGTTCTTTTTTTTCCAGCTTTCTAAAATGGAAGCTTAGATGCTTGATTTTGTATGTTTTTCTCCGTTGCTTGAATTCCCCATTCAATTGATATTTTGCTACAAATATCCTTCTAGCAATGGCTCTGCCTTCCACAGGGGTTCAGTGTGGCTAAACCTACTCAGGACTTTGCTATTTAAATGTTTCATGGCACTGAATATGGGTTGCCTTGGTAGGCCAACCCAGTGACTAAAGTCTCTGGCTCAGTGAGTTACTCTTTTTTCCATTAAGACCCAGTTACCAACAAACTAATGCCAGCAAATTCTGTTTACTCTACTTTCAATCCTATTGACTCTACTCTCAAAATCCTATTGACTCTGCTTTCCAGAAACCTACCTCCTTTCCCCACTTCTACCACCATTACAGTAATCCAGTACATCAAACCTCTCTCCTGTAATAGTGTAACAACCTCTGATTGGTATTGCCTGCTCCCACCCTTGCTCATCTTTTCTGTCTTCAACACAGTAGCCAGAACGTTAAGATGCCATAGTGTTTCTTCCAGTATTGGTCAGATGACGTCACTCATCTGCCTACAACCTCCAGTGACTCCCATCTAACTCAGAGTAAACATTCAGCACCTTTGCTACAGCTCTCAAGGCTCTGCAGTGTTCTGGCTCTCCATCCTTATGTCCTTCTATCCTACTCCTTCCTCCTTCAACTCCACACACAGAGACCCCCTTTGGATAAGTCAGCTAGGGCTGCCATAACAAAATATCACAGACTGGTTGGCTTAAACTACAGAACTTTATCTTCTCACAGCTGTGAAGGCTGGAAGTCTAAGATCTAGCTGCTGGAAGGGTTGGTGTCTCTGAGGCCTCCCTTCTTGGCTTGTAAACGGCTGCCTTCTTGCTACCTCTACACATGGCCATCCTTCTGTGCACTCACACCCTGTTGTCACTGCTTCTTATAAGAACACCAGTCATACCAGATTCTGACCCTACCCTGATGGCCTCATTTGATTTTAATTGCCTCTTTAAAGGCCCTACCTTCAAATATAGTCACATGCTATACAGGGGGTTAGGGCTTCAACATGTGAATTTTGGAAGGGCACAATTCCATCCATAGCACCCTTGTTGGCCTTGAACATACCAGATACCTCTGGCCTCTGGGCCTTTTACTTTTTGCTTTCTCTCCTAGGAATCTGTTTCTGGGTAGCCACGTGGCTCATTGCCTCACTTCCTTTAGTCTCTGAGCAGCTTTCTGTCACCTCCGGATATAAAGTACTGATTTCCTCCTCTTGCTCCCTGTCTACCTTACCTCCTTTATTTCTCTCAAAATTTAACATTTCTTACATGCTCTGTATTCACTGTTTTCTTTATTTCCTGTTCACCCTTACTAGCCAGCAAACCTCATAAAAGCACAGAGTATCCATGATGTTACTGCGGTACCCCAGTGCCCGAGGCAGTGCCAGGCACACAGAAGACACTCAGCACACATTTGTTAAATGAGTGCCTGGATCGAGTGAGTGGCAGGGCTCCGCCCAGAGAGTTCTGGTGTTCCACCTTTTGGCCGGATTCACCCCGTGGATGGAAACCACAGAAGTAGATCTCCATCTGGAACACGCTCTAACCTCTCTGGATGCAGCTGCCCTTCTGGCCTTTGTCCGTCCTGGAATGAAAACCAAATTAGAAACTATATCGGTATGCCCCAAAATGGCCTTGCCCCAGATATGCTGATGCTTGGGCTTGGGTGAGTCACTGCTGACTTCCCTTTTTGAACAGGATTCATGTGACCAGAGCCCAGCCAGTATTAGCAACCTGCCTACCAAATCAGAAGGGCAGTTTGGACTGGTATAATAAAATTTAGGTGGTAATGTTCCCAAATGTCCCTTTGTATTAGTTAAAAATAGCTTCCCCCTTAGGAACTATGCCATACACCTGGTGCACCCAGTAGTGGTTGACATTGTCGGGTAATTTTATTTTTACATTGACCTTAATTTTATCAACTTTTTGCCTGCACTGGTAAAACCCAAGGTTTCAGAATTTGGCATACATCATAAATAATAGACAATATTTTTCTTCTGTTTTATAAAGCAACTGAAACAATTTTAACAACACATATAACAACCCTAGCAACTAACTTCTCTTTGATTGGTTTATCAAGTGCTGCTCTGTAACACTGGTCCTGATATCTGGAGACTTTTTTATTCTAAGACCCTGGTTAATGTCATTCACACCTGTGTACAAACTTGCATTTGCCAAGATCAGGAAGGTCACCCTAGCCAATCTTTCAGTACTTGACTGGTGATGCTCCTATGCCACAGGGCCCTTGCACATGCTTTTTCTGCTGACTCAGCTCCTGCTTTCTCCATGCCTTCCCCTCTTGCCCACTTATCCCCAGATTAATCCTGCAGGACCTTACCCTTCAGGCTCCTCTTTCATTAGTTTTGTTTCCATGTTACTCCCTTTATAGCACTTAGTTTGGAATTATATAATCATATGTTTTATTATTTGATTATTATCTCTCTCAAACATGAAAAATTTGAGCAGGAACCATCTTTTTTTGCCCTATGTCCTTACTTTCTGTCACCGGACCATCTAAATTAAATGAATGATGAAAGATAGGATGTGTTGAACCTCTGAACAGGGTTGTGTTCCTCTTTTTACCCCCTCTGAAGTCCTTTATGGCCTTAGGTGATATGTGTCAGGAGATCAAAACTGAAGCATAACTTGGAAGGAATCTCTTTTTCCATGACCTGGTGGAACCATCAAATTGGGCAGTTTGAGCTACATAGGATAAAGCCTTACAACAAGTTTCAGTTATGAAAGCCATGAAGATGTGCATATGTTACATGAGCAGACATGAGTTCTCTATAAGCAAATGACTAAGAAGACCAACATTTAGTTTTCAACAGAAGGGTCAGTTCTGCTGATAGCTTGGCAGCTTAGGGCTCTACTCTGCATATGGTAGGAACAAAAAGAAAGCTAAACTATATTGAGTAATGAGTGTTTCCAGCTATGGTTATGAACATTTTATATGCATTACCTTATTGAATTCTCACTATCATTGTGCGCATTTTGCAGATGAGAACACTGAGGCTCAGAGAGGTGAAGTAACTTGCCCATTGTTACAATAGATAGTAAATTGCGAATGGGGCCTTTGGACCCAGACAGCTCTGGTGATGACTTTTTAATACTTTACATTGGATTTGGTAGTATGCTAATACATAAGTTTTTGTTAAAAAAAAATTCTGATTAGTATTTTGCAGCATTTGCTGGTTTCTGTGGTATCAATACTCCTGCTGTGGCTGATTTCAAGCTCCCAGCAGTCTATGGCGTATAAGCCTTTTGAAAGTGATGCAGCAGTTGGTTTGCCTGCTCTGGCATCAGCCGCTGGATGTTGATGGTGCTTTTGCCTTCTCAGGCATTATCCCATTTGCTCTTCTTAGCAATATGAGGGACTGTGGAATGGGTGAGGTTAACTTATATGTCTTGATCTTTTCAATGGGTGAGTCATATGTCCAGTCCATAGTACCAAGTCATGGCCTGAGCTGAGAAACACTCTCTTACTGACTCTTAGGGCAGGAGCCTGCAGAGAACACAGAGCTGGACCAAAAGCCCCAAGGAACCTACTGTCAGAATGGCTGAAGGACAAACAAAAGAGGATCTGGACAGGAAGAGAGAGGCCCACATGGTCCTGGAGCAGCTGATGCTGGTGGAATGTGGTGGCAAAGGGAGTAGGAGAATGAAGTAACTGACAGTCTTTTCTGAATTCAGAATTTTCTTAATTCTCTGAATTCATAAATATATATTTGATGTAGGAATTCTTCCCCAAAGAGCTTACCAAGAAATCGCCTATGCTTGCCACCATACATACCCAGCCATGCAAGGGTGCAGCTGCTTGGAGGAGAGGAAATCCTGGGTTCTTTCATGATTAGGGAGTAGCTTTCCTGGTCCATGGCTGGGGAGAGCCACAGCATGGGGCTGGTTGGGAGAGTCTGGGACCTCATAGCCCTTTTCTTCTTTCATCAGAGGAGACTATTGATTTTTCTTTCGCATGGTAAGTCTAGATGAGCCGGTGAAATGATTTTAAAGGGAAACTCCTCCATTGTTTTGGGAAGTATGAAATGACATCATTTTTAGATTGTGGTTTATCAATACTTACATATATGTATTTTTTTAATTATACTTTAAGTTCTGGGATACATGTGTAGAACATGCAGGTTTGTTACATAGGTATACTTTAAGTGGCAAAAATGCTGAGACCTTTTGACTTAATGTTTGTTTTTAGAAATGTACTTAAATCATTTTGCAAATCAACATAAAAGTTGCTGTGTAAGGATGTTTGTCATTAGCTCCAGTCAGGTACAGACGTGAGGACCTCTGGGCAGAGGTAGGGGACCTGGAGACGAGGCTGAGAGTGAGGCTGGAGTTCCCCTGGGCACCTGTGCAGATATAAATACAGCCAGGCAGCTGGGCCTCTTCGCCTTGGCAGGCTTAAGCACATTGGATTTGTGTCCTTTTATTTCTTAAAAAAGGAAAGAATTCTGAAATGAAAAAAACTAGCCTTTTGGCGTGTAACATCTGCGAGATAATTGATCTCCCTGATATTTCAACACTGAGACTGTTTATCATGGAGGCTGCTTGGGAACCAAGAGCAGCCAACCTCTCTGCAGTACCCACTACATACCTCATGTGGCAGGGGAGGACCTGGTTCATCCCAGAGGGCAATCTGGAGGCGGTCAAGGTTGCTTCCTGGCAAAACCACAGGTGTTCACTGCTGTGGCCTGCAACACTGTCTTCCCTTCTCAGTTCATATCATCAGAGGTCTTTGCCCATTGTTGAGGAATTAAGAGAAATGTCCCATGCATCTTGTTCTAAAGAAATATATTTGAGTCTCTTGCTTTCCACTTTTTACTTTTCACCTGAAAGCGTCCAAGAGTTAACTGAGAGGCAAACTAGTCTTCAGGTGTGGGGAAGACCAGGTGGGTGTTGAGGCCATGTTTCCAGCTGGAACGAGGGACTTGGAATCAGAACTGTTAACCAATATGCATGAAGGGGAAGGAAATCCTATTAGGGGGCATCATCACCTAGGAAACACGAGTCAGTTTCCTTTTCTGCACTCCAACATGGAATGCCGAGCCTCGAGGCCCCTTCGCAGATTGCCCCTTCTCTGTCCCCCACCCTCACATTCCCAGATCCCTGGGGCCTCGTTTGTGCGGGGGTGGGGTGGAGGGTGCAGAGTGGAGGCAGTGCGTGGGGTGTGTGGAAGGGAAGGGGACATTCTTTTGCAGTGGGAGTTGGCTCCCTCTCATCTCATACGTTTTCCTGCTGGTTCTCACTCACAACATTTACAGGAAGCATTTATAGCAAATACTTGCCGAGTGTTTTCCATAAACACACAACTAAGGACATTTTTCACACATTCCAATGTTCTGTAAATGTTTATTTTCACAATACACAAAGAAGGTTGAGTGTACGGTTTTCCTAAACAAGCCTTTGAAGTGTGGGCTTTGGCCCAGGGAGATTTGCTTCTGAGTTTTTTATCCACATGACCACATCATCCCTGGGGGCACACCAGGCACATGCTTCAATGCAGAGAGTCTCCAAGTGGGTTTTCTCCCCAGCTTGGATTCTCTGTGGGAATACGTGCCCTGACTGCTGAGTAGCCTCTGGGTTCTGAGCCTCCTCCTGATGAAGAGGAAAGTTAGAGGTTCTCAGTACGTCATGTAAGCCCTTGCTTCTGATTGGGAATATGGAGGACAGGGATGACTCACTTAAGATTCATTTGAACATATAGATGTAATAAGTTATGGAATCACTCATGCTAAAGCCAGGCAAGTTGGTATTCATGTAAGGGATGGAGAAGCTGACTGAACCCTCTGTGGGCACTGCCAGCCTCACCAGAGGGCAGAGTCATGTCTCGTAGTGTCCATGCAGTTGTTGAGTAACTGCTTCATTACTGAGCACCTACTGTATGTGCAACTCTGCTGCAATGTCAGAGATTCACAAATGAGGAAGTGGTTCCCAACCTCAAGGGGTTGACTCTGTCGGGGAAGGTAAGACACCTACACTTTACCATAATTTGGGGGCATAAAATGGGAATTATTGTAAGAAAGATACAGATAAAAGGTTATCTTACTCGGGAGAAAACTCACTTGGAAACTCTCTGCAGTGAAGCATGTGCCTGGTGTGCCCCCAGGGACGATGTGGCTATGTGAATGAAAAACTCAGGAGCAAATCTCCCTGGGGCAAAGTCCACATTTCAAAGGCTTGTTTAGGAAAACTGTGCATAAGGTTTTATTGCCTAAGGTTTTATGGAGAAAGTGACATCTGGATTGGGTCTGAAGGAGAGGGAAAATTGAGACAGGTGTGGGAGGGGCAGTGTCAGGGAGGGGTGTCGGGGAGGTAGTTTCCCTAGGAGGGAGCCGCGTCTTGGCCTAGCGTGGTAGGAGAGCTGTACCAGAGGGAGATCTTCCTCTAGCAGGAATAGGCAATATTTATGATTCATACACAGAATGAGATGTAATGAGATGAACTCCATTTAAAAAGCTAGATGTAATAGGAAGAAAAGATTTCCTTTTCACATGCTTTTTTAACCTCAAGTAAAACAACTTATGGCCCAATTTCTTAATTAGATTTCAGTCAATAATTTTTTTCATTGTAGCTAACTTGTCATGTGCATAATCAGAAAATTAACATTTTCTGTTTGATAATATGTTCCCGAAATGGCCAATTTATTATTTGTCCAGAAGAGGATAATAAGAAATAGTTCTTTCTCCTCACCTTTCCATCTTCTCAAGTCTGTTCTCCCAAACCAGAGTGAATTTCTAAATCAATGTAATAAGTGAGAAAGTGAGGTGGGAGCTGACTTAGAGAAATTCATTTTACCACTAGCTTTCCTGGAATGTGTTTGTTTTGTAAAGTGAATTATATTCAAATATGTTTCAGACAATATATGTGGAGGGTAACTGTGCTTTAAGACAGCAGTAATTGTTCAGACAGTGGTGACAATTTCTCAGTAAGAAGTCAGGGTTGAGAAATGTCAGGCTTAATTTTTCATCCACCAGTGACTGACAGACAAAAGCCAAACATCTTGGTATCTTTGCACTCCGGTGAAGGAGATGCGAGGCATTTGTATTCAGTAATGTAATGTTGAGAGAGTCAAAACTCTGCCCTGTGATCTTGATTTATTGCTCATACTGCCCAAGATGCGTAGGGGCTTCTCTGCCTTTATTCAGCATCCATTTTCCCGTTGTAATTAGTCTTTCTTGCATTCCACAGCTCACTTCTGGTGTGGAATGTTAAAAAGATGCCTTAGGAGAGAGTTTGACATCAGTTTCTTCTTCAAGGTTGAACTCAAGGCTCACCCTCTCCATGAAGCCCCCTGTCTGCCCATTGCATCTCATATGCACCTTCGCTGCACAAAGTGATAGTTCTTTGTGAAAAATGCAAACAATATAGAGGCACATAAAAGGAAGTGAAAGTTGGCTCATCCTACCAATCCCATGTCCTTGTATCTTCCAAGTAGATTGCAAGACCCTCAAAATGGACTTTTGTTCATACATGTATTTTTAGTATCTAGCAAGTTGCTCAGCAATAATCAATGCTTAAAAATATTCATGGAATGAAGGAATTGGTCAAAGGGTAATACATTGTAAGGATGTTGGGAAAGACTAGGGCTAGAATTGAGCTGGTAGTTTGGGGAAGCAGTGCCTTGATTTTCAAATTATGGACTTTGAACTTGCAACATCAGCATCATCTGGGAGCTTAGAAATGTGGGACCTCAGGTCCCAACCCACACCTCCTGAATCAGAATCCACATTTTAACAAGATCTCCAGGTAATCTGTGAGTACTTTAAAGTTTCAGAAGTACTGGGATTGTATATGTCTGCAAAATAATTTAAAATGTGAACTTTAAAAAAAATTACAGTGAAGTGTGTGTGGTTTGCATTAAAGAGTATGCAGTAGAGGAGTTCTACCTCAAGGATACCACAGGACTTTGTACGAATGCCACACTTTGCTCCCCTCTGTATTACAGGGCACACCCAATGTCCTGTCCTTGGATGTCCTGTAGGACTGTTGTCCTGGGCCATTTCTGAGCCAACACCTATAGTGTCTTAGTCTGTTTTTGCTGTTATAACAAAATACCATAGACTGGGTAAGTTATAAACAATAGAAATTTATTTCTTATGGGTCTGGGGACTGTGAAGTTCAAGATTAAGGGATCAGCAGGCTTGGTGTCTGGTAAGGGCTGTGCTCTGTACTTCCAAGATGGTGCCTTGGTGCCACATCCTCTGGAGGAGAGGAGCATGATGTCCTTTCATGGTAGAAGGGAGAGAGGGCAAGTGAGAGCCTCCTTTCAATCACAAGCCCTTTTATAAGGGTTGTTATCCCAGTCATGAGAGAGAAGCCCTCATGACTTAATAACCTCCCAAAGGCCACACCCTTATTACTGTTGCACTGGGGATTTTCAACATGAACTTTGGAAGGGGCACCATCATTCAAACCATAGCAGTGTTCCTCCTAAACAGCATGCAACTTACTTAAGCTCTAAAATGTAGTCCCGCTTCAATGGCTTGTGAGGACCAAATGAGCTAAACACTTGAGAGTTTGCACATGGTAATCATCTAATATGTCTTAACTCTTTTTTGTTAATTGAGATAAAATGCTCATGCCGTAAAATTAACCATTTTAAAGTAAATTATTCAATGGCATTTAGTACATTCACAGTGTTGTGCAATCACTACCTATGTGTAGATCCAAAGACAACATCATCATCCCAGATCAATGTCTTGTGAGGACCAAATGAGCTAAACACTTGAGAGTTTGCACATGGTAATCATCTAATATATATTAACTCTTTTTTGTTCATTGAGATGAAATGCATATGCCATAACATTAACCACTTTAAAGTAAGCTATTCAATGGCATTTAGTACATTCACAGTGTTGTGCAATCACTACCTCTGTGTAGATCCAAAGACATCATCGTCATCCCAAAAATCAACCCCATACCTGCTAAGCAGTGGCTCCCCATTCTCACTTCTCAGCCCCTGGCAACCACCATTCTGCCTTCTCTCTCTATGGATTTTGATTCTTATTAATGACTTTTTTATTAGTCACAGGAAAAACAAAACAAACCAGAACCAATCAGATTTATTTCTTTTTCTACTTTCATTGCTTTACATGTCTTTAAAAACAAAAGGTTTGCTAATGATGGAAATTGGGAGTGTAGATGTGACAGACCTTTAAGTCAGTGGTTCCCACAGTGTGGTCCCAAAATAGCAGATCTGTGTTACTTGGGAACTTGTTAGAAAGGCAGATTCGTGAGTATACCCCAGAATGTCTGATCAAAATTCTGGATGGTGAAATCCAGCAATCTGCATTTTAATAAACTTTTAGAGGATTCTAATATAAGTTCAAGTTAGAGAACTATTGCTTTAAATAAACCTGGAGTGAAGCCTACAGGTGCCCACTACACCTGTACCCATCCTTGGGCCCAGGAACACATGTACTGGCATAAAAGGGGAGATCTTCTTAGCCTAGCTTCTTTGGTGGGGGAGTCAGCTGGAGGATTGCCCCTGATACCTCCTGGCCTTTGAATAGTCAACAGAGCTCGGCTTCCCTCAGTAATGTTGTGCAGGCACAAACACAAGTCATTCTGCTATTATTTAATCCTTTGGCCTCTTTGTGCTACCCAATGTGATGCTCAAAGGGAGGACCTTTCAGCAAAACGTGGCTGTGATTGCTCTGTGTGTTTCACACATCCTGCTTTTGTTGTACAGGGAGCATTTCTTTTTTGGTTGATTAATGTTCAATTTGAGGTCTATTATGAACCTCCAGGCTTTAATTACTATACCATTACCCAGTCAATTCCTTGCCATTTTATATTTATGGCCTTTATTATGCCTCTGTATGTGCAATTGTCTAATTTTATTCTGGAAGCATTTCACCTCATTAGCTGGGTTTTATACCATTCCTCTCATTTGTCCAGATTATTATTTATCATGATTCCCTGTGTGTCTTTCTTTTTTCTTTTCTTTTTTTTTTTTTTTTAACAGTCTGACCCATTATATTAATACATTCTTTTTCTCCTTTCCCTGGGATGCATTGTTATTTGGCTCTTAGAAATATCGCTTTAAGTTTTTTGTCCTTTTCCCTGGTGGTCAGTTATACTCACATTCTTAACTTGGTCATTTCCAATCTTCTGAAAGCCCGTCTCAGCTGCCTGGCAGCACTGGCCCTGTCCAAAGGCCTGAGGCCTCCGCAGCCTGGACAAACCATGGATGGCTGCCTCTCTCTAGATGACCAATTAAGGCTCAGGGAAGATTAGGGGATGGAGTTTTTAGTTAAGAGCATGCTGCTGAAAATAACTTTTAAATATTCTCTTAAATCCTTTTCTAACTCTCTCTCCCTCAGTCCCCTCATTGTCTCAGAAAACTTTAGGACTTGGTTTACTGACTTACTTATTTTTGTGGGTTCCACCTCAGACCTTCTCAATCAAACCCTAGGGGAGCCTCCCAGCAGCCTGCGTTCAATAAATTCTCCAGGTGATTCTGACACACATTAAAGACACACTTTTCTAAAGAGATGCTAAAAGAACTTGAGGAAACCCATCTAAGAAAGAAATATTATTTATTTCACCCAAGTCCTTACTTTATCACAAAAAGCAAGATTAATAACGGCTACAGCAACCATGTTTTATTTTCTGTTGTGTTTTTTTCGACAGCTTTTCCCAAGAGCTATACGAATATTTCAGAAATGCAAAGAGTAATACCTTGGAACAAGAGCTTATGTAATTATTATCATGATAGTAGTATCAGTTGTCTCCATCAAGTGTTCAAGGTGTTTCAGGCACTAAGGAAACCTTTATTTCCATTTTGTTTTCCCATTTAATCTTTACAATCCTTTATGGATACGTATTCCTGCCCTCATTTTTATGGAGAAAGCTGAGGTTAAGGGATATGTACAAAGTCACCAAGAAGTTGATTTTGTCTGTTAGAAACAGATCCAGGAAGTTTGCTTCTGTCCAGAGCCACAGTGCTGATCACTCCTTTGTGACTATGTGAAGGTCTTTCCTGCTCAAAGCTTTATTACTGTAATATTTCACCCTTTCTGTATTCAATAGGAATTGGTAACCAAGAATATATGCTTTGGGGTTAGGCCACCTAAGCTTCCATGCTGGGTCTGTTTATTTCTGTGCTGTGTGACCTTGGACCAATGACACATCTCTTTGTCTCTGTTTCCTCATCTGTAAAGTGAGATGGCTTAGTATTTTGTCATGTGCTGGTACATGTGTGTGGAATGAGACAATCTGTACAAAGCCCTTCGAAGAAGGCCTGGGAGAGAAATGCTTTCTATAAATGTTAGCTGTTAGCTGTTTGTTGCCTTTTGCTGCCATCTTGACAGCATCCCTAAAGCCTTTTTTCTTTTGGGTTTATTTACTTCCACGCCTCACTACCTTTCTAGGCAGATCTGGTGAACTAGCAGCCTGTGGTTCTGCTCTGTTCCATTTTGTTTGTCTGCTTGGCACACTTTCTATAATTTTAGTGTTCTTTCTCTGCTCGTTTAAAACCATCCTATTGGAGCTTGGACATGTTTGTTTAATTCTCTGGACTTGATTGAAATTCATGATCACAAGTAACCTCTTGTGCGGCCCCCTTGAGGCAACTCAGGGTTCTTTCTCTTGCTGGTCTTCAGTTTTCTTGGCACCAATCATCATTAGCATTAGAACCAAGGGAGAATGTAGGAGAAGTGACTCCCCTGTGGCGCCCAAGTCTCCGTAAGGGGAATCAAAACTGGGCTTACTCTTTGACCCTGGAATAGATCTGTGTCTTGGGATATGATCTAAGGACTAACACTTTATTCTGGGGAGTTGCCTGATACTATTCCTAAGGGGACATTGACCCTGTGTTGGAGTGTGGGGAGATCTCATTGATACTGATAAGGCTTCTTATTTATTTGTTGATTTAGCATAGGAGAAGATCTGCAGTGGGTCAGGAAACTGATTTGTGACATTGACAAGGATTCTCAGGACAATTGCCCTATGGTGGCTGGAACAGTTTAGTTTGAAGACTTTATTGCCAGAAACACCATGTCATGCATTGACTTGTTCTGTGGGGTCCTTGTTCATTCTTCACACTATTACCCCGCATTCCTGTGGGAGAGCCCTGCCTAAACACCAGCACATGGGACTTTTTATCTTGCATTCCTCTTGTAAGCAGGTGAGGACCTACTTTTATCTCTCTCTCTGCCTCTCATGCTAAAACAACCAGAAGGCCTCTGGCTTACTTTCATGAGTCCCTAGAAGCCTGTCATCAGAGAGCCAGTTTCACTGCAGTCATGATTTTGGTTTAGCTGCTGGTAAAAGTGTTGCGTGAAATGTTGGCCATGGGCCATGCAGAAACAGGAAGAGGGAGCGCAATAAAGAGATAAAAACACGAACTCTCTGAAGGCAGTTTTAGGGACTTTGCATTTGTTGCGTGACTTGATAGCACAACAGTCCCATGAAGTGGGTTTTATATAAGGTCTTCGTATCTCACAAAGAGATGCAGCGCCTCGTGCAAGTTCATCCTAGTTGGCGGCACCTTTGTCCAAGGTCTCTACATTAGCGGTGCTTCTCATAGCTGCTTTGTGTCCCCTGTCTTTGCAGACAGTACCACCTCACACACACTGTCCTTGGTGTGGCCTATGGGGAGGCCACTGTGCCTCACCTGACCCTAAGTTAGCATCAAAGTGACATGGAAAAGGTTCACAGTGGAAGAGAAGCCTCCACAGGTGACAGGGTGTGAAAGAAGCCCTCAAGCCCTCCAGGGCTGGCTGCAGGAGACACAGAATGAATTGGGCTCTCCCAATTCAAAAAGAGAGAACTTCATTAGAAAGTGGAAGAGAGATTGTGTCAGAGACGAGCAGGTGAATATCAATCAGCCATGTATGCTGAGGCAAGGAGGGCAAGAGAGCCAGAGAAGGGATTCATACTTGGGTGAGGCTGGCCTTGGACTCAACACTTCATGGTCATGCCCAAGCCAAAGAGGTTCCTGATCTACACAATTGGAGAAGAGTGCCAAGAAACACAGAGCATTCAGAGGAAAGCCTGGAATTTATGGAAATAAAGTCTGTGGGGACACTGCAGCAGCTTTGGTCACTCACCATGAGGAATTGTCATCTTCAGGGGATAAATGAGATGACACAGAACCTTATAGCTTTGTCTAGAAGGAGCAGGGCTTTATAGACCACTTCAAGTAGATAGAAAAAATTGATCAAATTCCCCTTAGCCTCTTTAGACATGAAATCTACTGAGTTTCTTGGTATATATGTGAAGCCAATTTGTAAACTATAAGGAGACAGGAAGAGATTTGGTCATTGGAAACCTTAAAAATTGAACTCCAAGGCTGGGCACAGTGGCTCATGCCTGTAATCCCAGCGCTTCGGGAGGCCAAAGAGGGTGGATCACCTGAGGTCTGGAGTTCGAGACCAGCACGGCCAACATGGTGAAACCCTGTCTCTACTAAAAATACAGAAATTAATTGGGCGTGATGGCAGACGCCTGTAATTCCAGCTACTTGGGAGGCTGAGGCAGGAGAATCGCTTGAAACTGGGAGGGGGAGTGGGGGGGACGGAGGTGGCAGTGAGCCAAGATTGTACACTCCAGCCTGGGCATCAAGAGTGACAAACTACATCTTCAAAAAAAAAAAAAAAAAAGGACTCCAGGGTTAAAAAGTCACCTCTACCTTTTGTTTCAGCATTCTTAAGAGACTGATAATACCTACCTTATCAATGGATGTACTTGTTGGAAGTCAATTGATAGAGAATATATAAACATACTCTGTAAACTATGAAGCATTTTATAAAACATAACTTCATATTACACAGATATCCAGCTTTTTAAAATAAAGCATGCAGAAAGAACTTATTTTGGTGTGTGATGAGTGGTAATAGCAGCTCTTAGTACTTCACTGTGATTTCTGTTCTAGCATATTTGCTCTTAAAACTGAAGAGTAAGGGGGAAAATAAAGATGAAAAATAAGCTTTGATATTTCCAAATGGAACTTTTCAAAATGTCTCTGATGGACATGGTTAATATCAGAATGTCGAAATTGAATGTCAATGTATCAATGTGTTAAATAAAAGCCATTGTCCAGCTTAAGAATTATCTCTCACTATAGTAGTGTCTTAACTAGTAGCATTCATAATTACAATCTTTTTTACAGTATTTTTGTAAGAAAGTTGATCTCAAGAGTTACACACATAGCTTTAAGTATTTGTGTCTGCCTTGACAACGGAAATCAGTCAAGAAGGTGGCAGGTTTATTTTTCTATACGTGGGTAAATGTGATAAGATGGATGGTGCATTAAAAAATAAAGAGCAGGGCTTCTCCAAGCTGATTTACATATTGATTACTTAAATTACTACTTAATTTAGCGCCTGGTAATAAACTGTGCCTTGGAAATGTTTCCCAAGCATTTATTGGCTGCAGTAATTCTACCTACAGTGTATGCAGATCACAGCCTCATTAAATATTAATGTGCTCATGAAATGTTAATAGAATGTTAATGTGAAATACAAGGGAATGTGCTCTCTGGGAGCCGATGAAAACTACCTGTCTTCTGTCTTTTCTTTATGTACTGTCTTCTGGCTCTGTTTCTTTTTTTCAGTTCATTTCTCCCATCATCAGGAGCTTCAGATTAGCTCTCTAATCTGGCTGTCTCAGAAAACATTTAGAAGGGAAATAAAATTCACTGATTAATGGAACTTAGTTGTTCTCCCCTCCTGCTTTCCAGAATGGGTTCCCTGAAAAGGAAAAGGGTGATTCAGGCTGAGTGAAGTGAAATTCTCTGTGCTTGGGCAGACTGAGTGCATATGTTTTGAGGAGGCCAGCCCACTGCCAAACTCACCTCAATGGGCTCTGACCTTCATGTCTATCTGGAATGTTCCTTCTCATATACCTTGACATAGCAAGATCTTTCTCATTGCTTGATTCTCAATAGTCCGAGAACCTTCCTTGATCACCTGGTTATCTAAACTCCCCTCCCCAAGTATTCCCTGTTACTCTCTGTCACTCAACAAGTTATTATTTTATTTTCATAGCACTTGCGATAAACTGTGTAACTACGTCTTTTGTTTTTGTGTCCTTCAATTAGAATGAATGCTCAATGAGGTCAGGCCCTTGTCTATTTTATGGAGCTCAGCCATCTTCCTGGTAAATAATAGGTGCTCAATTAATACTGTTGACTACATGAATAAAACACCTGTCCCTGCCACTAAAGAGTTCATAGTCTGTGGAGGTGACAGAATGAGTCACTGCACAGCAGCATTGTAGATGCTACTGAGAGATGGTCATTCAAAGTGCTGTAGCTATTAAGGAAGTCCCAGAAAACTCTTACTGGGGATGAGTTTTGGAGAGGCAGCTTTAGACATGGATAACGTTTTATAACTTGAGAGTTTTGTTATTTTGTTTTGCTTTTGTTCCATCTATGTGTAGAGTAATTTCCTTAGTTGAGAGTGATAGGAACATCTCAAATTAGCTTAAGAAAAGAGGATAATTTATTAGATGGACAAAAGGATTTTCAGAGGAGGGATTGAGCAACCAAAGGAGAAAGACAGGGAAGTAGCTGTGCTATAGGAACAGGGGACCAGTAGGAACAGGTGGAACCAGTCTCAAACACTTCTAGGTCTCTCGCTGCCTCTCCTCTCTGTTTTACTTTGCATTTTAGTTTTATTTTCCTTTTTTTCTAAGGGCCAACATCCGGGTAACTCCTAAACTCCTAAGTCCACACCCCAGGGGCACCGTCAGCATAGTTGAGCCACTTTACTTTTCTTTTCTTTTCTTTTCTTATCTTTTCTTTTCTTTTCTTTCTTTCCTTCCTTCCTTCCTTCCTTCCTTCCTTCCTTCCTTCCTTCCTTCCTTTCTTTTCTTTCTTTCTTTCTTTTTCTTCCTTTCTTCCTTTCTTTTCTTCCCTTCTTCCCTTCCCTTCTTTTTTTTTTTTTGTTGTTGTTTTTTGTTTTGAGGTGGAGTCTCGCTCCGTCATTCAGGCTGGAGTGCAGTGGCACTACCTTGGCTCACTGCAACCTCCACTTCCTGGGTTCAGGTGATTCTCCTGCCTCAGCCTGCCCTCTACCTGTGATTAAAGGCACCTGCTACCACACCCAGATGCTTTTGTTATTTTTAGTAGAGACGGAGTTTCGCCATGTTGGTCAGGCTCGTCTCCAACTCCTGACCTCAAATGATCCACCCGCCTTGGCCTCCCACAGGGCTGGGATTACAGGCATGAATCACCATACCCGGCCCCAGTTTTTCTTAGTATGAAGTCTCAGGAAAGGACTCTGATTGGTCCATCATGTCACATTTTCCAGGCATGATTTATTCAACTGATGCCAGAGGGTGAAGAGCTTGTAAGAATATGGACTTCCTTGGAAAATACCCTATTGAGGTTTGAGATTGAAGTCACAGAAGGAGTTACTATTCCCAAGAAAAGAGGATAGAAATGGGAGGACGAGAGAGTTGTTTGGTCACTGAAATAAAAAAGTCTTTATTGTACTATTCCAAAACGCTCTCCACAGGCTCCTCTGTGTAAATGGGGAACCAACAAGCAAAATATCCTCTTCCAGGGTTGAAGAGGGTTGTCAAAGATTTAGTGGGGGAAAATGAGACTTTTAGGTCCTATATATTTGGAGTACTATTTTGTCCTGGCCCCGGGAGTCTTCATTTGGGGATCTGAAGTGGATCTGTGTATTCACCTATTGGAATGAAGTTGATATTCTTAATGTTTTCTGCAATTGAATTGCCTTTCTAATCTGTTCCCTTTCCCATTACAGATTGTGCTTGAGAACAGTAGCCGAGAAGATAAGCATGAATGTCCCTTTGGCCGCAGTAGTATAGAGCTGACCAAGATGCTGTGTGAGATCTTGAAAGTGGGCGAGTTGCGTAAGTATACTTATTTCCCACATGGGTGTGAAGCCTGGCAGAGTCCCAGCTTCCAGGGTTGTGCCCCTACCTGTATGAAGAAATCCCAAGACGCCGACAGCTTCTTATGGTCATCACTGTGCATAGGTTGATTATTATTTGGCTCAGGTTTACAATACATGCTTTTGCATGTCTGCTCTGGAAGTAAATGTGATTAAAACCTATGGGAATGGAGAAATTTACAGATATTGTGGCTGAGTTTCAAATATCATGTAAATGAGTACATATTAAAACAGGCTTCTGTTGAGGAAAAAAAAAAAAACTATGGATTTCTTTTTTAAAATTCCAGTTTATAACCTACCAGTAGATCCTTTTCTTTCTTTCAAAGCAATTTTTCTCTATAAAGAAAAATTGAATACCTTAATGAAATTCTCTTGCTCCCAGTGTTTCTGTTGTTTGGAATACTTTCTCTAAGAAAGAAGAAATTATTAAAGAAAATAGGTAGCTGAAAATGAAAAATGTGGTCAGCAATATTTTTATTGCTCTTTTTCTTATATCACAAAATTTATGAGAGTACATACAGAAAAAGAAAGGATGAGAATTTTCTTGCCTTTCATTCATTGGCATAATTTGGCTTTAACCTATGACGGTGGATATGATTTAACCTGTCCTCGTTATCATTGTTGACATTGAGTCTTCTTAAAGTGGTTTACTTCCATTCCATCCAACATTTAGAAGCCAACACACATATAAATCTTTCCTTACAGGCTTAATCACATGAGCACCAGAAAAGACTGTTTACAACAGAAAAATGTTGGGGTGTTTGGTATTACTGTGAAAATATAAATATTCAGTTGCTTGCTTGAGAGCTTAAAATAATGGCCTGAAATGATTAATGGGAGGAATCCGATGATTACATTGGACAAAGAGTTATGTTTTATTTACAGTGTAGAACTGACTACAAGTGCTGCTGAAATAAACTAGAAAATTTAATACTTAGTAAGGAAAAATACTAAGAAATTGAGCCTGCTTGGCCAAGTGGGAACCTTTATCATCTTCCAGTGAGGGCTCATGGGAGGAAGCAGCCGATGTTGACATGAAACATGAGCATTTTTGCATTGGAACAGTAGCAATGTAACCTGAGAGATCTCTGCATTCATCTACTCTGGTTTATAGCTCACCCAATGTGAACATTTCTGTTTACGTGGATCCTTGACTTGAGTTATCCTTCTCCCTAATTATACTTAACTCGCTGAGATTTCAGTCTGCAGTATCACTTACTGTTTACTCAGCTTAAGGATGTAAGTCCTAAATCAAACAAATACTGCTGAATTTCTCCATCTGATAACTGTGACTGTTTCATGTTTATCTCAATTTCATGGGAGAAATTGGTGAAGGCTGCTGGCTGGAAAGCATGTCTGGACCATCTAGTTAATTTTCAGGAACTGGAGTGAGTAGTGGTGTTCTACCAGATGGGTATTTCTGTGTCCAAGGTACTGCTCTGCACTGCCCTTCGTTGTCTCCTCCTTTCTGATGACACCCTTTAGCTGTTTATGCTCATCTTGATGGCAGCAGAAGGCACACTGTCTATGTGCCTTCACTCATGTTCTATGACGTGCCATGCCCAGCTATCTGCTCTTCTCCTTTGCCCAAGGGACATATGTCTGTCCTGCTAAAAGTAAACAAAGAAGAGTGATCTGGTGTAGGAGGTGGAGACTGCTGGTAATAGAGGGGAACTGAGTTCAACTCTGCTACTTTAGGGCCTTGTGTCCCTGAGTGAATTACTCAGAAACCACACTGTGCTCCTACACCTCCAGGTTCTCTCCAGAGCAGAATGTCTAGAAATGGATTGGTAGTATTTGGGGTGGTGATTTGAGTAGTTGTGTTCATTTTCTGGCTGAAATTGCAGTGATCTCAGTGAGAGAAGCTCTTTGGGAACAGCTTGTATTCAGCCTGGGGGAAATAGCTTGGAAGAGATGGCTGAATTCCAGAGCAGGTGCAGGCAGGGTAAACATGACCCTGACGTGGGCTGGCCTCTGGGTCACTGGGTCCCCATCCAGTGGGCAGAGGGGACCTCAGCTGGCAAGAGTCTGGGCAGGTAGTCCTCCTCAGATGAGTGTTCATTTTGTACTTGGGGATGGGGTGGAGACAGAATAGGGGATAGGGCTTGACCTCTGGCAGGTGCAGAGTGGCACCCTGGCCTTTTGAGTATCTGGTGGTCAATCCAGGAATCAGGACAGAACTCTGTGGGCTGAAATAACAGAGTGGAGATGAAGGCAAACACCTCGCGGGTCCCTGGAAGTGCACTGAAGACTGTTCCATCTCCCACCTTCTGGTGGAGAGAAGACTCCCGACATTCTGCCATGACTCACTCAGGCCTGGTTTCTGCATCAAGACTGGGCTTGGACGCCTGAGGCCTGGCATTGTCAAAGCAGTCTCTCTTCACCTAAGATTACAAACACATTTATTAATTTGTTCAATGAAATCTATCCAGTACTTAAAACATGCCACAGACTATGAGGGACACTGCAGGTACAAAGGAACCAGATGTGGTTCTTGTCCCTGAGGGAGTTCAGAAAACTTCCTACACACTTCAGAAAGTGGGAGAATGAGCTGGGACTGATATTTTTTCCTATGAGTTTTGTCATTATGTTTTTTAACACATGCCCATCATCTGTCCTGAAGCATAATTTCCCCAATGTTGTAATAGTTGTAAGTTTAAGTTTTTAGTTTGACTTGTTGCTTGCCATCATCTGCAAAGCCCATTCTGGAAATTTGTCAAGGCTTACAAAAAACACTCATGTTTCTGAAGCCTACATGCCAAAATGAGTTGTTTTCTGCTCATAAAATATTAAAAGAATGTTACATTCTGATTGAATGCTAGACATCAAATGATAAAACACCCTGTGGTAAGAGCAAAATTGCTTTTTAATTGATTGCTTTTTGCCCATTGCCATATTAAATAAGTTACTAATATGCAGAGCTAATCTGAATACACCCTTATGTTGAAAGAAATGCCTATTTTGCTTCTGAGGAAAACTAGATTTACACACAAATCTATCTTCACTTGGCTTATATATGTCTGTTTTTCTCCATTCCTAAGTTCATGGTTCTGAGCACTTCTCAGGTTTGTGTTAATAATTAATCTTGAAGACTATGGTCACTTTTGTTCTATAAAGAAGTGCTAAGACTACAGAAATACTCAATTAAAACTCTAACTGGTGGAGAGAAAGGATGTTTACAAAAGTAGAAAGATCCAATTTTCTAGAAAGGGTTTCTCTTTTGATTTTAATTTTTGATCTCTTGAGGAAACCCACTTCTGAAATAACAATTATATTTTGGTGTCTAAAGCAAACATATTAATGTTCAATTAATTACTAATACCAAATATTTATGTACCATTTTCTAAGGTTGCTTTAAAAAAAAAAAAGCACTATTTCCTGCTTCCTAATTATTGACATTGCAAGAAGCAAATGTTACCTCTAATAGCATGGTCCAAAATAATGTCTATTTACATTCTCAGAGCACTTCGTCAAGGTTATTCAGTTGAAGTCTGTAACACTCTCAGGAGTTAATCAAGAGCAATGGCATCTATGTTTATTAGTGAAGGGAGGACCTACTTACTTGCATAATGTCTGAGTTTACTGAGCTCAAACTGGAATTTAGGAAGCCAAAAAAAAAAAAAAGAGAGAGAGAGAGACAGTGTAGAAAGAGGCAAGAAAGTAGAGTGATTGCCTTTGGGCATCTGAATGACCCATCTTGGTCACTGGCTTTATGCCTAGGGCATGTTTCTTCTCTGTTCTGAGCCTCTGGTTCCTTATTTATGAGATAAAGATAGTACATGCTGTGCACAGTTGGTTGGAGCCTTAAATGAGATAATGGATGTTGTCCTAGTTAGAAGATGGGTAATTTTGGGGCCGGATGTGGTGGCTCACACCTGTAATCCCAGCACTTTGGGAGGCCGAGGTGGGCGGATCATGAGGTCAGGAGATCGAGACTGTCCTGGCTAACATGGTGAAACCCGTCTCTACTAAAAATACAAAATTAGCCAGGTGTGGTGGCGAGTGACTGTAGTCCCAGCTACTTGGGAGGCTGAGGCAGGAGAATGGCGTGAACCCGGGAGGCGGAGCTTGCAGTGAACTGAGATTGCGCCACCGCACTCCAGCCTGGGTGACAGAGTGAGACTCCATCTCCAAAAAAAAAAAAAAAAAAAAAAAGAAGAAGAGAGCAAACTGAAAGTTCGGTGAGGCAAGGAGGGTGCTCTGGCATAAGCGACAGCTGGATCTAGGGCCTGGAACAGTGTCCCTTGTTTCTTTATCTTCTATATATTGGTTAAATTTTTCTTTTTAACCTGCTTTTTTCATGAGGCTCTTTTGTGAGCAAGACATATTTTCTCTTAGTTTCAATTTCAGAAATTACAAAGAAGAATACTTAGGGACCTGGACGTGGTCACATATCCCCATAGCCTGGCTTGGATAATTGGCAGCCCCAGTCAGAAGAACAGGATTGAAGATTGCGAGATGATATGGTTTGGCTGTGTCCCCACCCAAATCTCATCTTGAATTGCAGCTCCCGTAATTCCCACATGTTATGGGAGGGACCCAGTGGGAGATAATTGAATCATAGGGATGGTTTCCCCTGTACTGTTCTCATGGTAAGTGAATAAGTCTCATGAGATCTGATGGTTTTATAAGGGGAAACCCCTTTTGCTCCATTCTCATTCTCTCTTGCCTGCTGCCATGTAAGACTTGACTTTTGCCTTCTACCATGATTGTGATGCCTCCCCAGCCACGGGGCATTGTGAGTCCATTAAACCTCTTTTTCTTTATAAATTACCCAGTCTTGGGTATGTCTTTAGCAGCAGCATGAAAACAGATTATTTCAAGAAAGGAGCAAGTCTTCAAAAGAAGAGGTATATTTGTGTGTGCAGGGTCAGTGAGAGTGGAGGGGGCAGGGAGTGGTGCCCTTACAGAAGACAGGAGGCATGGCACAGATAAATACACATGTGCTTATTATCAATGTGAAGTCATTAAGAAGATGCCCAGCTTCTAGCTGTGGAAAAAGAAATGGTAGCTATTTTTTGTTGTTGTTATTAAAGCACTTGTCCTGAAAGAAATAATTGTTGGTTGGGCATGGTGGCTCGCGCCTGTAATCCCAGCACTTTCAGAGGCTGGGGTGGGTGGATCACCTGAGGTCAGGAGTTCAAGACCAGCCTGGCCAACACGGTGAAACCCTGTCTCTACTAAAAATACAAAATTAGCCAGGCATGGTGGCACATGCCTGTATTCCCAGCTGCTCAGGAAGCTGAGGCAGGAGGATCATTGGAACCCGGGAGGCGGAGGGTGCAGTGAGCCGAGATTACCCCATTTTACTCCAGCCTGCGTAAAAAGAATGAAACTCTGCCTCAAAAAAGTAAAAATATAAATAAATGAATAAATTGTTGATGAGTGGCTGGAATACTTGATTTCTGGTACAAATGGGCCAGTTATTCTCTTTTGAATAGGTAGAACCTTACCCAATTATATTCTGATGTCAGATAGAGCTAAGATATTTTATTTTCCTCACTCATTCATTTATTTACTTAATAACTAGGGTTCCTCTATGAGTCAGGATCAGGTTCACTGCGGACATGGATTTAGAACCCATTCCCCATCCTCAGGCAGCTCACGCTAACTGGGGGGTCCTTTACATAAATAAATGATTATAAAACATTTTTCCATTTGTAACATTACATTTGAGTCACGTTCATGTCTCTGGGAGGCAATATTGGTTCCTTCGGTTTGTGAAGAACTGGGTAGGGCTGTGGAAAGGAGAGTCTTGGAAGATGTGATAGAGAAGAAGCGATACCAGCGTGTGGGGTTAACAAAGACAAAGAGGTATCGGGCAGGCATGACTGTGTGGATGGTGGGAGGCGGCTGTTGAAAATTCCAGGTAGCGAGAATTGGTGAGCTTAGAAGATCTGGAGCTTCGAGGAATTCTAGTTCTGTGTAGTTAATGCAGAGGGTTTGAGGGAGGAAGCAAAGGGCAGAGGTGCTAGCAGAAGAAGCAGCTGTCAGATCACAAGTTATTTGCCATGCAGAGAGTTTTGACTTTACCTTACAGGTAGTGGAAACCAATAGAAGGATTTTAATAATGAAAAGAAATGTCCCAGTTATGGACATAGCACACTAGAATTAGATTATATTTTCTGGGTGTGACATAACTTGTGAGCATGATGGTGTACAGGCTCACCCCAGCCCTGGTCTAATAATGCAGCAGTTAGGACAATTTCAGCTACAAATAGTAGAAATCCTAACTCAAAATGTCCTGCTAGGAACATGTATTGCATAAGTCCAGAGTTGTATAGATCCTAGAGCTGGTTAGCATACCTGTTCGGCGATGTCATTAGGGACCCAAGTTATTTTCATCTTTCTCTTCTGTGTCTGGTAGCAAGATGATGGCTACCTTCACATATTCAGAGGAACAAGAGGCCATCTCTTCCGGTGGATCTCTTCTAGGTGTGTAGAAGTGTTTTTCAAAGACTTTCAGCACACTTTCTCTCATATTTTCTTGGCTGACACTGTGGCCTCTGACTGTGCCTCGCCCAGCCATGGACAGGGAATGAGACTGTCCAGAGGTTGGATTAGTCATTACCCATTACCCATTAGTATAAGATACTTCTCCTGAGAATGTTATGTGACCACAGGATGTTAGATATCTAAAGAAAACTGGAGTTCTGTTAAGATGGGAGAAATAGTTACCTGAAACCCTTAGTTCTGTCTCTTTACAGTCTTTTCTGCAGTGTCCTTACTGGTGCAGAAAACTGTAACAAATTGAAGCCAGATTATAGCCCTCTGTCATTTTGTCTTTACTGAGAACTGGGGAAATGCACTAGTGTCTTTTGTAATGTAGCAGTATCAAAGGTTGCAGAAAAATGGAAATTGAGGTTTGATTATAATGCCTTTCTTCTTTCATCACTAAGATGCTAGGGCTCCACTACATTACTGTCGTTTTAGCAAATGGGTATTTCCACTTCCTCAGTTACACTTTTGTGTAGGAGCTATTCTCAGGTGTATTTTGAAGGGCAGAATGGACATACATTTGTGATTGAAGCCTTGAAACAGTTTTGCCAAATTCACCTGTTTGACCATTTATAATTAGATTACAATTTAATAACTACTTCTCTGTTTTTTTTTTAAAAAAAAACGAAACAAAACAAAACAAAGAAACCTACATCACACACTATGAAAACATTCACCATTTCCTTACTTTGTCTTTCCATGGCAATATTTATTATAACACACCAGTGGTGCCGAGCAGAGCACCTTGTATAATTCATCACCCAGACACCTCTGCTTTAGCAAGTAAAAATAACACAGATGAGCAACCTGAAGGACTGTTTGGAGTGCAGCAGCAATTAGAATAGACACTTGACTCTGGGACATTGGTGTTTTCGTACCTTGAGAAGTGCCATCCATCACTTTCATTCTTGGGCAAAACATTCTAGCTAAAGAAAACTCAAGAAAATTAGCTTTTAACAATTAAATCTGTTAAGGACCTTTTTTTTCTTCCAAATACAAGCTTGTACTCTTGCTCTATGCAAAGTGGAATGCTCTCAGATCTTGATTCTGCCCTGAATTTTCACATTGTACTGTTATATTCTATTTCAACCTTAAGTTGAAAGTAAAACAATTGTTCTAAAGCCTAACTGTGACGTTAGGAAGTTGCAGATACTTTTGGTCCAAATTAAAATAATCATAGGAGAGAGCATAAAAGTCATTTGAAGGTGATTGTTTTAAATAATTATAAAACTAATAGTGGGATTTATAATAGCATTCTCGAAGGCAGGAGAACCTCATATTAGATTGTTGCATTCAGAATCAGAAACCCTTGTGATAGGGATAGTTGATATGAGGGCTTTTGCCATGATGGTTAATCTTCATCTTGCCCCTTAGTATCCCCATCTGTAACTTGGGGATATCATCGTCATCAATCATCATCAATCATCATTGTCATCATCATCAGTCATCGTCATCATTCTCTTCTGAGAATCAGGTGAGGCAATGTAAATTACAGTGCTTTGTTAACTGCAAAATGCCCTATTTGTGGAAGAAATAAATTATCTTGAATATGCACAAGCTTAGAGATACCAAGATGCATCTTGCAGCAAAGCCAACTGTTTCTGTGCATGATCTGAAATTCTGTGGTGCTTTGTTTTTGTTTCAGAAGGCAGTACTTGAAGATACTTTTGAAATTGCAGTAAAATGTTCATCCCCATAGGAAATGGTTGCAGAGAGCAACTAAACTTGGCAGTTTGAAAGGAGACTATACCAAGCACATCTCAATTATAAATGGATGAAAACAATATTTATCCTAGGCTTTTTAAGGACTTCCTCCTTTTTACATTATTTCTGAAGAGATACATAGCTGGCCCCAGTCAGCATCCATTCCTGTTGTCTCTTAGAGGTCATGCCTAAGAGGTGAGCTTGGTAGATTTGCCCAAGCTGGTAATGAGAGATGCAGATCTGTTGAAAGGCACAGGCTCCCATTGTCTTCTTACGCCTTATAGAAACACTTCTGGTTCATCTCAAGTGTCAGGTTTGGGTGACCATTCTGATTCCTCACCTCACCCTCATTGTGGGAGGGCATTACAGCATCCTCAGAACTCCTGTAGCACTTTATCTGTGTCTCTTTGTTATGCTTTCTACTGTTTATTAATACATACTCTTTTCTTTTTCTTTCATTCCTGGCCTCACTTCCCCTAAAAATTGGGGCGGTTTATAGGAAACCTTGAAGATAATAAAAAATAATGATACGTGGTAAAAACCAGGGCAAATAAAAAGTAAAATGGAAAAATGGATGATGAATGTTAGCAAAGTACGTGTTACAAAAGCCTTTGCATTTGCTGGCAATGGACACTGAATTTGGCTCAAATATTCATTTGTCTCAGGGAAGCAAGAGGAGCTTGAAAATATGAAACAGGTCAGTGCTCCATATCACATGAATAAGCTCAATGTGAAAACCCAGATGCTAATTTCAGTTTAAACCCAATAATGTTAAAATAGTATTTCATAATATTTAATACATTCGTTAAAGATGATGGACTAGGACACATTCTTATCATTAAAGAAAAATCTGCCAGAAAGTGACAAGCTAGCATCATTCTTAAAATGAAGATACCAAAACAGCTTTCCCATAAAAAACTGAGACTAAACTGGGATGCTATATGATGCTCATATTATTCACCATTACTATTTCTCCTTGTTCTGGAAAACTTACAAACACATTAGAGGTAGAGTTCATCGATAGAAACAAATATTTTAAACTATAGGTAGTAAGATTTTCTATCCCTGAAGAAGCAAAGGATAAGCTAATGTGGTTTAGCTAGATAGTGAATAAACAAAACTTAGTAGATGTTCCATATGTCAGCAATAATTAATTACAAAATGGAAAATAAAAAGATTATTTAACAGTAGCAATGAAAATGTAAACTACTCTGGAGTAATCCCAATGGAAAACATCTTAGAAACTTAGGTGAAGAAAACTATATAAGACTTTACCAAAATATACAATAGACATTTCAAATAAATAGAGAAGCAAAATGTTTTCTTCCTGGTAAGAAAACAATGTGAAAAAGATGCAAGTTCCTCTACATTAGTGGACAGGCTCATATCACATTCCACAGTACCACTGGGAATTAGGGTGAAAACTTCACAGAATGACTCTAGACTTCATTTGAAAGAATACGGATATGAGAATTGGTAAGGGAGAATTGATAAAGAATAGCAATAGAAAAATAATGTAAATAAAAATATATTTTTTAAACTTTTTTTTTTTTTTGCAAGAAAGTTCAAAGAATTCCTTTTTTTTTTTTTTTTTTTTGTTGAGACAGGGTCTCACTCTGTTGCCCAGGCTGGAGTACAGTGGTGTGATCTTGGCTCACTGCAACCTCCACCTCCTGGGTTCAAGTGATTCTCTTGCCTCAGCCTCCCGAGTACCTGGGATTACAGGAATGCACCACCACACTGGGCTAATTTTTGAATTTTTGGTAGAGATGGGTTTTCGCCATGCTGGTGAGGCTGGTCTCAAACTCCTGACCTCAAGTGAGCCGCCTGCCTCAGCTTCCCAAAGTGCTGGGATTACAGGCATGAGCCACTGCACCTGGCCCAAATAACTCATTCTTTTTTCACCCAGGTTCATCTATGGTTATGTTAACATTTTGCCACATACGTTTTATCATTCATCCTCTTTCTCTCTCCATCTCGTCACACACACACACACACACACACACACACACACAGAGTCATGAATTGTTACAAAAATGTTTCTTTTAGCCAAAAAAAAAAAAAAAATTTGTTTTAAAAAATATAACCTGAAGAAAATTTCAAAATAGAACTATTTTAAATCAGTTCTAACTCCAGCCTCTTGTCTCTGAAAGAGCAAAAGGTGCTGGAGCCCTGCCTGGCAGGAGGCTTGCCCGGGAAGGCTGTGGAAGAGGAAGGGACTCCGCTGCCACAGAGTGAGGCTCCATCTGGAAGTGGTGTCCGGAGTTTGGCTGAGCACCTCTGCTTGCCCTTAGAGATCTGAGAGAGACTCACTGCTGCCGAGTTTTCCCCAAAGCAGATCAACGGTGTTGCTGTCAGGGACCTTTCTTGAATGAAACTTACGTCCACCTTCCCTTCTAGTCTTTTCCAATGCTGGTAGATGTCGTTTTCCTAAAATGCCAGTGCTTATATACATGAGGAAGTTTAAATTCAGGATGCAAGCGTCTTATAGCAGGAGAAACATCATAAAACAAAATCACAAATGTAACAGGATTCCAATCAATGACGGAGGCAGTTTGCAGGATGACACCATCAAGTCTCATCAGTAAAATGAGTATCACAGTAACTAGTCTCATTCCAAAGGTGTAAAGTGCAAAAACCATCTTTCCCTGGTTCCAGAGATGCCAATCTCTTCTAAATTTCAAGCTTGGACCCATGAGTTATGTTTTTTTCCAGAGTAGTAATCACTGTCATCAGCATTTATACCCTCCAAAGTCCTCATAAGTTGTAAAAGTAGAATATTAGTATGGATGGCAGCATGAAATTGGAGGGAAAGTATAAGCAGAATGCTAGAAGTTTCTAATAGATAATAAAATAAACTAACATCACTAAAAGAAAGTAAAACCACAGAAATCAGGATGTCAAACTGCACTGAAAAGGTAACGAAATGCTAACTGTAAAGTTTTCAAAACCAAAATATACATGAGTGAAACAAACAAATGGAGGAAAAAACAAAAAAAAAACAAAAAAAAACAGAAGCATACCCAGAGCTAAAGTCTTTAACACACTTTTCGCAGACACTGTGGCTTCCCACAGTGTCAGTTTTTCCCTCAGGGAGTCTGCAGTGGTTAGGGGAGCAGCTGAGGACAGAAAGTTCTAGAATGCTTTTATTTCTCATCCTTCACCCTGGGGCCTTTGGTTGTAAAGATTTACCTGGTGGTTGGAGTAGATTAGAAGGTCAGTGCTAATCAGGTCTCCCAACCTTGGGCACTTGAACTTCAATCAAAAACCACTTGCTGATTTTGGCTGGGCACAATGGCTCGCGCCTGTAATCCAACCACTTTGGGAGGCTGAGGCGGGCAGATCACATGAGGTCAGGAGTTTGAAACCAGCCTGGCCAACATACTGAAACCCCCATCTCTACTAAAATACAAAAATTAACCAGGTATGCTTTTGGGAGCTTGTAACCCCAACTACTTGGGAGGCTGAGGCTGGAGAATCGCCTGAACTTGTGAGGCAGAGGTTGGAGTGAGTCAACATCGTGCCACTGCACCCCAGCCGGGGCAACAGAGTGAGATTCCATCTCAAAAACAGAGAAAACATTTGCTTTTTATAAAAGAGGGTGACCACTGCCTTTTATTGGACACTTTCTATGTAACAGAGGATTCCCAGAGTCAATAATAAGCACATGTTACCTCTGTTAACCCCCTCAGCGTCTCCATTTACAAATAAAGAACCTGAGATGAAGGGAGAGGTTAAGTAGACTGAGGTGATGCAGATATTAGATGGAGTGAATTATTGTGAGATTTTCCTGTGCTGTTTGCCCTTAACTATGGTGCAATACTATCACCCACTGCTTTGACTTTTTTTGTAAATATTGTGTCTTCCTTACAGACTGTAAGCCCTTTGAGGACTAGACTCATAGTGAATTCATCTTCCATCTTAAATTCTAGCCCAGTGTTTTACATGTCATCTGCATTTAATAAGTGTTTGTTGCATGAATAGAGTAGCTTTCTATTTGCTTCAGGGTCAGTTCCAAAAATATTCTGCAGACATTGCTAAATTTTTAATACACTTTGCATTTTACCCTGAAACCTCTCAAACAACATTCTTGTTTTCTTCTAAAATAAGTGAGAATGAGTTATACTAAAGGGCTTCTCTTCATTCCTCTCCCTCCCCCTCCTCCACAGGGTAATTTGGTTGAGAAGGCCCACTGAGTCCAAATTTGAATTAGAAAATATCAACACTACAGTATGTTCCCCCAAGAGGAGAAAAAATGATCTATTTTCAATCTTGTGTTTCAGAACACACAGCTGTGTGACTTCCTAATTTATTATATCCCCAACTGCCTCCAGACAGCTCTCAGCTTGCTGCTTTTTTTCTACCCACTCCCGCTCTATGGGAAATGAGTTCGACTTTAACCAGCACAGAGTTCAATCTCTGTTCTAGGCAGGACTCCAGCAAGGACTCCGAGAGGCCAGTAAACAGCACTTCTGCAGAGCTGCCTCCTCCTCAGCAGGTGCACCTATCCACCAGGACTTGATGGGAGCCAGGTCCTCTCGGATGGTGGCTGTCAGAAGCCAGATTATCAGGGGCAGCTCCAGCTGGCAGGTCTTTTGGCTGCCTGTCTTCTCTGGAGTGAGCTCGCTCTCTTCCTCCCAGAGAGGCCTTTCTGACCTGTCTGCAGGGAGCAGGACACAGTTCTCGATCCCAGCAAACAAGCCCAATGTGACTTCCCTTAATTTTGCTTCCCAAGGGTTTTGGCCACAAGAACAGATTGCAGCTGTGGCCTGAGCATCTTTAGAAGTGTGAATCACAGTTTTTTTTCCCCTGAAGAAGCTATTTTGAGCTTTATAATTGCATATTTCCATGTTGTTTTTTTTTTTATAGCGTGAGTAAGGAGAATGACTTGCATTTTTTTACATGGAAATCTGCTGGTGTCTTTGCTCTTCTGTCTTGTATAACTTAGTCCGGTGATTCCTGAACTTGGCTGTGTATCAGATTCACTTCAGGGAGCTTCTGTGAAATGCAAATTCCTGCAGGGGAATCCAGAAATCAGCAAGCTTAATAGACTCTGCAGTTGATTCCTAGGCAGCCCGACTGCCCCCTCCCAACTTTGGACTTATCCTTTCCTGGGAATTCAGATCATGGCTAAGTGGATATTACCGTGGGGTGGCAAGAGCCGGTCACAGTGCCTAAGAGAGATTAAGCATTAGAAGACCTGGATTCTAGTTCTGGCTCCACTACCAAGCAGCTCTAGACAAGCATCTCCTGTATGGCCCTCATGTTGCTAGGCGGGGAAGTGCTGGGATTGTCCAGGTGGCCACCAACTCAAAAGCTACTGTGGTACTCCTTGTTATGTAACCAATATGCTGACTGTAACCACCACATTAGTTTTACTTGAACTTTGTTGTCACCTGTTCTTGAGTGACATGTATTGGCTATTCCATTCTGTACAAGAGAATTATGGAAATGCCCACAGGCCTTGTTATAAAGGGCTCCTGGGGAATAGGCAACCTCAAAGCATGGACCAAAGGATTTACCTCTCCCCTGCAGGTGTGATGACTCTCAGCTTTTGGACAGACATTTAAGCAAAATGGGCTTTTCCATTTGTTTGTTTGTTTGTTTGTTTGAGACAGGGTCACCCAGGCTGGAGTGCAGTAACGCAGTCACAGCTCACTGCAACCTCTGCTTCCCAGGTTCAAGTGATCTTCCCATCTCAGCTTCCCAAGTAGCTGGAACCACAGACACATGCCACCACACCCAGCTAATTTTTGTATTTTTTTTTTTGGTAGAGGCAGGGTTTCACCGTGTTACCCAGGCTGGTCTCGAACTCCTGGACTCAAGCAAACCCACTGCTTCGACCTCCCAAAGTGCTGGGATTACAGATGTGAACCACTGTGCCTGGCTGTGAAATATGCCTTTCTCATTCTGCATGTTTTTCTACTTCGAAATATCAACCATCAGAATCTTTTTAGAGGAATTAAACATTAATTTTGCCAGAACAGATATAGGAAGTGGTAAAAAAAAAAAAAAATTCCTCTGTTTTCATTATTTTCTGCCCAACTGATTTTTCCCCCTCTATTTTCCCACGTAAGCATCCTCTGGGCTAGGTTTGGTGGCCACTCTATAATGCCAGTGCAGCTTTTGGGGGCTGTGGCAGGTGCCTGGCCCATCTTTACATGGAAACAGCAGTGTTTAAATAAACCTGACACTTGGAGGAACAAATGAACCTAAATGCAAATGCTATTAACATTTCTGCAAGTCATACCTATCCCCAAGAAGCATAGCTCTCATGTTTCTTTGTCTTTTATTGGCAATTTAATTGTTTGAGAAATTGCTTTTTGCCAGAGTCCCTAAGAATCCTACAAAAATGCACTAACTTATTTTCCCATGGACTTGCCTGGGTGAGAACTCATCCTGCTGCTTTTCTGTGTCATTGCCATCATCAGAAGAACCTCAAATGTAAGGTCTCGCAGGGTTCATTGTTTTCATCATTTTTTTTTTTTTTGGTTTTAGATCAAGAGTTTGCCTTAATGCATATTGTATTAGTCCATTTTCACGCTGCTGATAAAGACATACCTGAGACTGGGTAATTTTTAAAGAAAAAGAGGTTTAATGGACTCACAGTTCCGCATGTCTGGGGAGACCTCACAATCATGGCAGAAGGCAAAAGGCATGTCTTACATGGCAGCAGGCAAAGAGGGAATGAGAGCCAAGTCAAAGGGGTTTATCTCATGAGACTTATTCACTACCATGAGAACAGTATGGGGGAAATCACTCCCATGATTCAGTTATCTCCCACTGGGTCCCTCCCACAACACATGGGAATTATGGAAGCTAAAATTCTATATGAGATTTGTGTGGGGACGCAGTCAAACCATATCACATATACTATACGAAATTCTCCTATGTGATTTTACTGTAAAAATGGACTAATATGCATATTAGTTTATATCCTGACTCTTTTCACTTAATGTATTAGAGACATCTTTCCTTTCAGAAAATATGTTCATTTGTAGTTCATTCAAACTTTTAATAATTGCATAGTATTCAATTTTATAGATAGGGTTATTTTGTGGATATGGATATAAATAGTATTTCATTTTATGTAAGTATGTTTCCTATTGACAGGTATTTACATTGTTTGCAAATTTTTATTCTTATAAAGAGCACTGGGATGAACATTTGCTCAGTAAATACACTTAACATGTTAGCACTGGGGCTATAGCAGTGAAATAATCTGACTACTATGCATTCCCTTAAAGAGAATATATTTTAGTTGGAGAAAGATAATAAACAGATAAAGAAGTATGTCATATGGTAAAAAATACAATGGAGAAAAATCGAGCGGAAAAGGGAGGTCATGAGATTGCCTCACTGAGAAGGTGACATTGATCAAAATTATGAATGAAGTGAGGAAGTGGGCCAAGATGGTATCTGGACAAGAGTTTTCCAGAAAGAGGGAACAGCCAATATGAAGACCCTGAGGCATGAGTGTTCGCCATGAGAAAGTAAGAACACAGAGGCCAGTGGGGCTGAAGCAGAGAGAACCAGGGGAAGATAGTGTAAGAGTGGGGTAGTGGGTGGCCGGGCACAGTGGCTCACACCTGCAACTCCAGCACTTTGAGAGGCTGAGGCAGGTGGATCATGAGATCAGGAGTTCAAGACCAGCCTGGCCAATATAGTGAAACTCCATCTCTACTAAAAATACAAAAAAAATTTAGCCAGTCGTGGTGGCAGGCGCCTGTAGTCCCAGCTACATGGGACATGGAGGCAGGAGAATTGCTTGAACTCGGGAGGCAGAGATTGCAGTGAGCCGAGATCACGCCCCTGCACTCCAGCCTGGGTGACACAGCGAGACTCTGTCTCAAAAAACAAAACAAAACAAAAAAAGGGATAGTGGGTGAGAGATTCTTCAGGCACCTGTAGGCCCTTGTAACCAATTTGGCTTTTACTCTACGTAGAAAGAGAAGCCACTGGGCAGATTGAGTATACATGTAACATTATGTGATTTATAATTTCAAAGAACTGTGTGGCTCATCTAGAGATTAGACTGTGGGAGGTCAAATTAATACACCCCACTACAATAAGCAAGTTGAGAGATGATGGTGTCCTGACCCAGAGTGTTAGCAGTGGCAGTACTGTAAAAAGGTTGGATTCAGGATTTATGTTAAAGGTAGAGCCAACAGGATTTTCCTGGATGACTGGATGTGGATTGGGGAATAAGAGGAGTGAAGGATGGATGACTAGAAGCAGGGAGTCATCACTGAAATTGATGGAGGGGCATAGAAGATTGGGGGTTCTGTTTTATTTGTGTTAGTTTTGAGATGTTGTTTAGACATCTAATTGGAGATGCTGATTTCAAAGTTGGGTATATGTGTCTGGAGTTTAGGGGATGGTTTTGAATTGGAGATTTAACTTTGGGCATCGCCAGTATATAGATAATAGTTAAAGCTATGAGACTGAATGAAAGCATCAAAGATGCCCTAGAATTGATCCCTAGAGCACCCAAAGATTTAGAGGCTGGGGAGAAGAGGAGGCTGGGGAAGGAATTGAGTGTGGGGCTCCAGGGGCATAGGAAGAAACTCAAGAGAAAGTTCAATTTAAGGTGAAGGAGAGATTGCAGTGTCATATGCTGCAGGTGGTGGGGTTAAATGAGGACTGATAACTGACCATTGATTTTAGTAAGGTGGAGGTCAGGGTGGCCTGAACAAGAGTGATTTCATTGGAGCGGGGGAGGAGAGAGCCCAACTAGATGAGTTAAGAGCAAGTAGGGGCAGAGGCAATGGGACAGTTAGTAGAAATGCATGCTGCTCCGTGTGGGCCGATGATGGCTGTGAGGAGACAGTGAAGAGGAGGCTTTTAGAAACTTTTACACAGTTTGACATCACCATAGCCTTCAATGAAGCCCATGATCATTTTTCTGGTGATTAAATTTCATTATACTTTTTTTCAAGAGTGTCTGTTTCTAAACAACAAGTTAGAAATTGAAAACAAACTGGTTTTCACTGCAGATAGTTTGACAGGTGCTGATATAGATGACCATTTAAAGGGCCTTTGCTTCACAGTGATACAGAAAATAAGGTGGAAGCCGGAAGGGAAGTTATAGTCAAGTGAGATTTCTTTATCGGCGGGGGAATAACAGCATGTTTATATGCTCCTGGGGAAGATTTGGTAGAGAGGGAAAATTTGATGAAGAAGGAGACCTGTATCTCTGTCTTTACACACATCTTAATAATTTCCTTAGCCAAGTGCCTACCAACAGATTCTGAATTAGTGCATACTTTTAGTATTTTTAAATTCACAGGTAATATGTGCTCAATGCTAAAAAATTTAAACATGCAGAGAAGCAGAACCAATAATTATATATTATCCCGCCATCAAGAGGGATTCATATATACCTTTCCACATTTTGGGGCATTAAAACAGGATTAGAGTATGTATTTTTTTAATATTCTATTATTTAATATATTGTAACTATCCACTATAACAAAAATGTAATTGTATCATTATTTAATGTCTGCTTAGTGTTTCATTGTATCTACTGTAATTAATTTGACTAGACTCTTATTGCAGGATATTTAAGGACATTTCTCTTTTTCATGAGAAATAGCAGTGTGATGAACATCCTTGTAATTCCATGTGATTATTTCCTGTAAATTAATTCTTGGAAGAAGTTCTGTGTCAAATGGTCTGAAATACTAAAGGTTTTTATTTATTTACCAAATTAACCCCTAGAAAAGCTGAAGCATTTGCACTTCACTGAGCAGTCATGTAGATGCAGATAAAAGGCAGTTTTTGAACTAATTAAAAAATTGGGGGTGGAGGAAGAAACCTAACTGAGATGGTGGGATTTGAGGTGATCCATATATAGGAAGATATTAAGATAGATGGTAATAGATATAGACACGATAGAGACTTTTGGATTAGGCGTGGTAGATTTATGCATATTTATGATAGAGATTGATAGGTAGAGATATATCGATAGGGATTTATGGATGCTCTTTCTTCATCTCCACTATAGCCATATTATTACTTTCGTGTGCCCTAGGTACTTTTGCCTTTATGGGTCCCTTCCTTCATAAAACAATATTAAAACTTACATTTTATGACTGCATTATTATAAAGATGGATATAATCCTGGCTGGATTCATTATTATTCTATTCATGTTTTCTTTCTGATTTAAATGAAATTAAAATATTTTCAGGGGCGTCTGAAAGCATCGCGGGCCTGCAGCACTGTGCCTGCCAGGCCTCCTGACTAGGTCAGTCCTGATTCTGTTTCTCTGTACTTTTTATATTTTTGATAATGAATAGACATTACTTATAAAAAATAAAAGAGGAAAATATAAAACTAAATGTATAAATATTCATGCTTCCTAGGTAGGTTTCTTTCCCTCTACTCATGAAGGCAGGAGGTACATTCCCCTTTGCTCGTATGCTCCGGCTCATTTCTCCCTAACAGTGGGCTAGACTGGAAGGCCTGGCTCCAACAATCAAGAAAAAGTGAAAATGCACTAGCTCCTCTCTCCACCTGTGGCTCCTCCTGACCCCTGGGTTACCATTCACCCCCTTGTTGGCGCCTGAAACTTGCTTCCATCTTCAGTCACTGCCTCACATCCGCAGCCAGCCAGTGGCCACATCCTGTTAATTCAGTACCCATATTTCTTAAATCTCCTGATTTTTCTGCATATGCACTCTTATCACTCTAATTCAGATCACCATTGTATGACCTGCATCCTTGCCTCCTCTAGTCCACCCCTGCTTCATCCGGCAACTGTGTGTTTTTTCCTACAGCATTGTCAGACCTGTCTAAAACCCCTCATTGGGCCACGATTCCTCTTAGGCTGAAGCCCAGACTTCTTTGCAACACCTCCATGCCACAGAAATCTCAGTGTGATGTGCCTTCTCTTCACCTTGGGGCATGGCCCACACTGGGTCCTCATTCCAGAATGTCCTTTCCATCCCTGTGCTTGTGCAATTCAGACCCACTTCTCAGCCCCTCTCCCTGAGGTCACAGCTCCCTGAGATCTGGGCTTGATCCTGCCCTTCCCCCTGTTGAGGCACATCTCACACTGTATTGAATTGCATATTTTCATATATTTATTTGCAGCTTTTCTCCCTCCAGCTCCATCTGCCCCATAATTAGTATCAGTTCCATCCCAATTCTAGTATAAGATTGTCCTTTAATCCAACATGTATGTAAAGCTTGGAGAGGCTGCATGGTTTGGAGTGGGGCAGCTAGTGGCTACCATGCTGAACTGAACAGAAGACAGTTTTGTTAGAAAGTTAAATTCTTTGTTTCTGGGGGCACAATTGGGGCAGTAAATAATCCGTAAAACCTCCCAGTCAGCACAGGCAGTCACATTGGATGGTAGAAGACAATGGGAAGGGTCTTAGCCGCAGTGCCAGACACACAGCCTGTGCTCAGCAGATATTGCGTGTCACCATCATCCCGATGGAGGCAGCATTGGGAACCCGGCCGGCCAGGAGTTTGCCCTCTCGGGGCTGTCTGTGGTGGGGGATGGTGTACCCTGAGGATGATACCATCACTGGCAGGCAGTGGGAAGGAGGTGAGAAACCAGCAGATGGGTCCTGCTGCTACTAGGTTCTCACCAATGGAACTCAAGATCTTTGTTCTCTTTATGTGGGATGGAGCCCCAGTTTCTTTGCTGCTCCTAGCCTTGAGGAGAAGTTAAAATCATAGCCAATAACACTTACTGAACTATTTTGGCTGGCTAGAGGTTTGGGTTCTCAGGTGGTAAGGAAACAAATTTAAACAGCCAAACAAGATCAGTCTAACCTTCTGTCTGTTGACTGTGTTGTTTTTCTCTTAAAACACTGGTCATCGTGGCTGGTAAGATGGGCAGAAGAGACCGTTTCCTGAACCTTTATTCTTATTTCATCGGATCCCATGCCACGTGGTTGTCTGTATTTATGCTTAAGATAATAACATAATTTCTTTCATTTTTTACTATTTCTCTTTAGTCATGACCTTGAGTCCTTTGATTTCTAGCTTTGAGTAGTTCATGAGATGTGGTTGTGGAGGCTTTTTATCTCAAGAAATAGGAAAAAAAATAACTGGAAGGAGGCAGTCAAATGGATTACTCTCTTGAAGTAATTGCAAATAGTGACTCATCCGGGGTAACGAAATCACTTTACTGAATTTCGGATAGTGGTTTCAAAATGGAGCAAAATAATTTTTAGAGTGCTTCACAAGTAGCAAAGGGAAGTGTTTCGTTAAATCAGTTTTACATTCGTCTGCCTGTGTACCGGGATGCAGTACAAAATGTGTTTCATACTGTAGGTCACAGCTGAAATAGTTTAAAAAGTTCTCCTCACCCCTGCCCCATTATAAGGCAGTTCACCTTGAAATTACTTACTCAATAGAGCATTGTCTGTTTTCACATTAATGTGTGCATTACACTTTTTTATTCAAATTCATTATTTTCTGTCAGGGTTTATCTTAAGGGACGAGTTGCCTGGCACGCGGTGATGCAAGGAAGGCTGATCGTCATCTGTCGCCATCCTATTCCTGCCCACAGCCTTTCTGCTGGTGCCCCTTCTGGCTCTTTGTGATGTCCCCATAGCCCTAGGCTTCTCCTCCTCTTAGAAGGGCTTCTTGATAGATTAGAAAGTAAGAATGTGTGACATTTCCTACATGCACATAAGAAGAAGCCACAAGACATATCTTTTAAAAAAAAGGACAGTGTCCATCCTTTTAGCTGCCAAATAGAACCTTGGTCTTATCCTCCTGGAGTTAGGCCTTAAAACAGCTTCTGTGTTTCTCATTTGTCTCAGTGTATTGCCAGTGTTTTATTGGAAAGATAATATTCCATTTAAAATATTTCCAAATGAAAACCATCAACTACTATCTATGTAAAAGCCCTGTATCTAAAACCCAGGCAGAAATGGCTGGCTAAATGTTATACACCTTTCATAGCTCCTGGACATCCTCACACATAATCCAGGGAATGGGAATAAGTGCGGCATGAGAAAGCAATTTCAGGGTCCCAAATAAGAAGAAAATGATTGAATAGTCATGTATTCCCATTCAAGCCAAGGTCTATGGAAAAACCCTTACTGCTTTGGGCCTTGAAAGTCTCTGTAATCTGGCTTCTGCCTGCTTTTTTGCCCTAACTTTCTAATGCAACTCAAAAGAAAACTAAACTCATGACCAAAATCAGCTTGCATTTTGCCCATTTGCAACTCCCTAAACAAGCTAAACCACCTCACTTCTGACTCCTCCTTGGTATGTTCTCTGCCTAGCTGCTTCTGGTCTAATATTAACCCCACATTCACAGCCGGGTTATTGCCACCACCACACAACACTCTGGGGGCCCTGGACCCAGGCTAAGTATAATTCAGTGCACTTCTATGGGACACCTACCGTGTTGCAAGCATGGTGCCCAGATAGGACAGCAAAGACAACAGGATTCTTGTCTTCATCCCCTCACCCTCCCGAGAACCCAGGCCACAGAGTTATTAGGCAAATACTTACTGTATGTCAGCTATGTCCGAGATCTCATTCCAGGCACTGGGAGTTTATTGATCTGGTGAAGATAAGTGAAAAGTGAATCGTGAATTATTTCTTATTTGTTTGTATTCTAACATCATTTTAAGCTACTGAGCAAAGAGTAGTTCTATAGAAACAAAACAGAATATTAATAAAACTGTTTTACCCACAGTAATCCTTTGATTTCTACCACTGTTTAGACAAGTGACATAGCATAGATTTTATTTCCAAATATTTTCTATTATATTTAAATTATGCTATATATTTATACCCTATATATGAATTTATGCATATATAAAACATATGAAAGTATATGAATAAGTGTATTTATGTATAAATATGCATAAATATATGGTATATTGATATATAAATATATTTATATAATTATACATATAAATATATTTATATAATTATGTATATTTGCATACTATATATTTATACTGTATATTTAATTATACTGTATTATAACTTTTGAGAGGATCAGTATTTTCATTTTTTAAAACAGTCACATAATTGTTCTTGAATTTTTTTCTGCCATTTCCCTACTCCTAAAATAATCACACAAAATCTGCACTGTATAAGATATATAGAAATATATTTTAATATTATAAAATCAATACATTAGGTGCAGAGTGGCTCTTTCCTGTAATCTCAATACTTTGGGAGGCCAAAGCAGGAGGATCTCTTGAGGACAGAAGACAAGTCTGGGCAACACAGCAAAACCCTGTCTCTACAAAAATTAAAATAAAATTACCTAGACATGCTGGTATGTGCCTGTAGTCCTAGCACAGACCCAGGAGTTCAAGGGTCACAGTGAACTATGGTATGTTCGTGAAGGATACAGTGCCACCATACTCTAGTCTGGGTGACACATCAAGACCCTGTCTCTAAGGAAAAAAAAAAAAAAAACAAGCACACACATGCACTCACCACTCACAAACAACAATAAAAACCAGATGCTTGTCTACTGTTGAAAATGTAGAAGTCTTAGAAAATGGGAATGATATTTAAAGGAGAAAATTAAAGCCCCTTACTATTCTGCCACCCCGAGATAACAGCATAGGCATAGTGATGTGTTCCCTTTTAGCCTCTACTGTATCTATATTTGTATCCTCACCTTATCTGCATAAATACATATGTTTGCATATACATGTATATATAAGAAATATGGGGTCATACTGCCTCTGAAGTTCAGAATCCTGGTTTCTTTTTTCCTTCCCTCAAAATGATCATCAATAACTTTTCTCCATATCTTAAAATATCTTTCAAGGGCATATTGTTTAGTGACTAGATAGCATCCCATTGTGTGTATATATATATATATCATAAATTATGTACAAAAGATGTCTATTTCTATATATTTAGGTTGTTTCCAAATTTTTACTGTAAAAAACACCTCTGGCTAATACCAGAATTAATCCAAAGGATTCATTTTTAATCCTTTCCTTAGAACAAATTCCTAGAAGTGAAATTGCTAGTCAGTGGGCATGTGTGGTTAGTAGAAAGATATTGCTAAACTGCCCTCTGAAAAGTTTCCTTTGATGTTTCTGGCCCCTTAGCCAGGGGTATGATAAAAAGAATAGCAACAATAAAACAAAACCAAGAAACCTCTTTGTCACCTTGAGAGTTCAGGATATTGTCTTATTCTTAGCTGTTTTATGAGAAAGGTTAAACATTTTTTGACATATGCATTGTCCATGTATATTTTGTGTGTCGAAATGGTTGATTCTGTTGTAATTGTATGTGAGTGGTACCCGCCTTATGTTTTATGAAGAAGATAAACCAGTGGCACCCCCTCACTGCAGGCTCCTCCTTGTTAATGGTGACACATATTATTAACAAAGGAACTATGAAGGTTGACTCTTAAAGTAATAGGTGGAATAGACGATTCCTCGTTTGGGATGCGTATGGTGTGGTGGTTTTACTTATGTAGTTTATTGCTTTAAAAATATTAAAATAGAGGTGCTATATTGATTTGCATTCCGAGTTCATAAGAAGTTAAGTATTGAGGGGCCTGTGTTAGTGTGTTTTCACTCTGCTGATAAAGACATCCCGGAGACTGGGCAATTTACAAAAGAAAGAGGTTTAATGAACTTACAGTTCCACGTGGCAGTCACATCGTACGTGGATGGCAGCAGGCAAAGAGAGCTTGTGCAGGGAACTCCCATTTTTAAAACCAGATCTCATGAGACTTATTTACTATAATGAGAACAGAACAGGAAAGATGCACCCCCATGATTCAATTGCTTCCCACCAGGCTCCTCCCACGACACATGGGAATTGTGGGGGTTACAAATCCAAAATGAGATGTTGGTGGGAATACACCCAAACCATATCAGGGCCCAAGCCCTATTTTCAGAGGAGACCCTTTTTTGGTGCGTCATGCACTTTAACACTCTGGTTTTTGAATTGCCAAAAGCCTATAGAATACTTGGGTTAGTGTCTAATTTTTGTTAAGTTTTAGATTCTTTTTGAGTTAATACTTTTTAAAAGAAAGAATGCTCCTCCTCATTCTCAAGAAGAACTTGTTTACTCTTGAGCCTCAGCTCCCAGCTTAAGGGCTCTCCTGAACCTTTTTGAGTATACTAATATTATATATGTTGTGTGTGTGTGTGTGTGTGTGTGTGTATTTAAAGGCTGGATAATATTCCAGAGTAATGTCTGATCTAAGATTATGTTTGAAATGGGGGCATTAACAAAGTTAGTTTTGCCTGCAGGGAATTTTTCTTATTTTCATCTTCTAGCAAGATACTGGGGGATGATCTTTTTAGCTAATGTTAGTTAAGAAAATATGGTAGCATGAGTTTTGTTTTTTTCAAGTTACACCAAATACAGGAAGGTGTTATTAAATTGTATTGTCTTCCTTACTTGTTGAATGTACTGAAATCTTTTAGCTTAATTAAATATGAGGAGCGGGGAAGGTAGAGAGACTGCATGTGCACCACCACTGAGCTCTCTCTGGATTTGAATTCTCCTTAGGAGATTTGAATCAAAACATCCAAAATTGATTCTCTTCTTGAACAATAGTCCCACTCAAGACTCTGAAACACAGTTATGAAATCTCTTGCTAGTTTCTTTTTGAGAGCATGAGGCCAGTTTTGGGAAAAATACAATTATTTTTCCCCTAAGATTGTGGGCATGGTGAAGAGTATGAGGTTTGTATGTGTAGGGGTGGAGGTGGAAGGGATGAATAATTGATTTTCTTTCTTTTCTACCTACTATTCATGTAAATGGAATCCAACAATATGTGGCTTTTTGTGTCTCTCTTCTTCCACTCAATATATGGTTTTTGAGTCATTCAGGCTATTACATACTGGTTTAATGCCAGGTGAGATTCAGTTTTCTTTGTTCTCCTTTTAGGTCAGAGTTATTGAGGGATAATTTATACAGTAAAATTTACCCTTTTTTTGATGTACAGTTCTTTAGTTTTGGTAAATGTACACAGTCATGTAACCACCATCAAAATCAGGATACAGGCTATTTTCAGTTCTCCTAAAAGTTTTCTCTGGACAATGAGTTTTGCCTCTTTGACTAGTAGTTCTCAGTTGGTGGAGGATAATCGGTGGGGGAACGTGGTGAAAGTAAATCTAGGCTCATTGACAGAAATCTCCACTAATCTCATTGAGTTAACTGTTAGGATGATGCACTGATTCCTCGATGAGAGTATGCCTCCCCTTTGTGAATTGTGTATAAAGGAATGTCCCAGAAGAGAAAATACATCACAGATGCTCCCCTTAACGGGATTACCCTCGTTTATTAATCCAGGTGTGGTTAGTTCCAAAGGGTGAGCCAGGACCCCTCCCTGACAACAGAGTAAAGCTGGTACCCATCATTCTGAAATCCATCACGCCATGTTTCACTAGAAGCCAGGGATGGCCAGACCAAACAAGAAAGCCTTGCTCAAGAACACGCGGGACCACAGATGAGAACAGGAGGCTGGAAACCCGTGTATTTTCTGATCATCGTTTCCAATTTACAGCTATTATCCCAGGCTGATACTTAAATATGTGTTCTAAGTATAACACACACACACTCGGTTCACAAATTCCAATGGAAATCAAGAAAGGGTACGATATTTTTAGTGAACTAAATTGATAAAGAAGTACTTTTTATGGTCTTAGCCCTCTACTATAGATGAAAAGGAAATAAAGAATATAAGAGGATTGCATTTTCATATGAATTTTTCCCAGCCTCTCATATGTATTCTCATATCCTCTTCACGTCTGTTTAATCACACTCCCCAAGATGTGGAAGGCTTGTGAAGAGCCACAAAATGAAGAGACTTAAGCAGCATGGGCTTCTCTGCCATCCAATGGTGCCAGGAACGTAGGGTGATGAGGTTGTAAGAGGATGCAGTGGCAGTTTTCCCTCTTTTGCCTTCTTGGATTGCTATCTCCTTACCCACTAGAGGAATATTTTCTATGTCTGATTGGATGAGGTGAAGAAAAGAAAATTGCATTTATTTGAAGCCTTAAAGTTTTAGCCAGATGGGAGCCAGCTTAAGTTTCATTTGAATATAATTTTATTTTCTCCCCCTGTCACCCTCCTATGTTGAGTTGCCTCTGACAACTGATAAAATTCACATTTTCAAGCAAATCTAGGATTTAGATAAAAATATGCAGAGAGAGCACACAAATTAACTCATGTTCTCAAAGTTAAAAAGGGTGAAATTGGAGTAACTTCACATAAGAAAAATTTCAACTTATGCTGGTAAGATGGATCAAAATAGAATATAACAATATTTTAGTTATAAAATTCTTCCAATTCTTAATTTTTAAGTCAGTAGGAACATTTTAGCAAAGTTGATTACTAATTCTGAGACCCATTTTCTCATTAACTTTTAGGATAAAATCAGAGATCAGTTCCATTTGAAACGTTTCTTCCAAAGATTGAGCTAAAAGTGCTTGTTATGAAATAAATTATAAATTTGGGGCATGTTATGAGATGTGAGACTTTAGAAATTTTAGCACCTATTAGTCATTCACTTTCCTTTGCTACAGTGAGGCACAATTTGAGAATTTCTCTTCTAGGGAATTTCTTAATTTTCATGTTTGCAGCTGCTAGAACTTTTCTGCTTTTAGTAACTCTGGTTCTAGATTTTTTCCCCTGCCTCATAGATGAAGGGGTTGGGAAGTGATGGAGTGGAATTTGTTTTGACTTTATCAGACCAAGAATTAATTTACTAATTTGAGTGGTTTTCATCAAGAAACAGATTCTTTTCCTTCTAAATAGATCGCTTAGATCTATTTAGAGAGGTCTTAGGACCAGACTGGCAAGGTGTAGATAAAGCACATTTTTTTAATGTCTCTAGTTAGACTTACTGGGGAAGTGGGGAGGGGCTTACTGGCCAACCCTGGGAGTAAATGGTAACCGTTTATTGCAGCTCTTAGTGATTTAGAATGGAAGTGGAGCTGTTCCCACCACTGACGGGCTCCCAGAGAGCAGCAGCTGCAATCTTAGAGGAATGAAGGAGTGTCCTACTGTCAGGATAGAACCCTGACTCTTACATGGAGAGATGAGGCTTTGGAGACATGTGACCAATCATTTCAAAATGAGGTCATTAACACTTTTATATTTGACTTGTAGAATTGTTACTTAAATTCAAACTGCTATTTTGTAATTAGTTTGTATTAGCGACCTTTATATTTAAGATTTATAGCCTTCAATAATTTGAGGGAGCATCTCATGACCTAGGAGTCGGGCTCATTACTATGTAATGTTTGTTTGTGGGGCCCAGACCTCCTAAAGGGGATTTCTGTAGGAATCCCTCAAGCTATCTGTGCTTTAGTGAGCACCACTATCTCCCCTTTTGTAAACCAGCGTGAACACTCCTTAGTTTCATTATATCATTATGTCGGGTAATGAACCAATCATAGTTCTCTCTACTCTCTCAGTTATTTAAATCTGAGACATTGCATGTTAATTTCTGAGCTACCTGTATCTTAAATGTTTTGTTCTTTTATGAAATTGATTTTCTTATTTGTGTTTTACTGAGGCATATGCTAAAAGTCATCTGCCTTAACAGAGTGGGCCTCACAGGTATACTAGCAACTGCAATAAGAAGAGATGGGAGTATGTCCTGGGAATTAATGTTGACAATAAGTGTCATATACATTGACCACTCTCAACTGTAACACTATCACATCTTAGTGGTCACAAATATTCTATTACTAAGAATAGGTAAAGCGCCAAAGGTTACAGGTGATTTCCTAGAGTAAGTTCAAGAATGTCTCTTTAACGTCACTCTCACTTGCTAACATACTGTACTTTCCTGAGATAAGGAGACTGGGATAGAGTTTCGCCCAGACAGCTGGGAACTGCTTTACTGCACAACCCATCTTGTGTCACCACAGCTTTCATTTAGGGCCTGCCTGGGAAAGGGATGAGGCATATGAAATTTCCCATGTGTCAAAGTGGAGCAGTTGACCCACAGTCAGTTCCACTGGAGAGCAGTAGACCTGTGCCCAGGCCATCTGTGCCTGCTATTACCTGTTGGTCTTCTCCATTCTCTTAGCCCAGTATTTGGTCTGTAATGTTCAAATGCAAATGTTCTGAGCACCTCCGTAATACTGAATTTTGGATTCTCATAACCCCAAGCAGAGTTCGAACTGTTTTATTTATGAGTGAGAATAGCCTGCCTAGAGTTTATATTTCAACTCATCTTTCTGAGATTTCTGAGTGACTCCAGGCCAAGAAGAGCCTTCAAGAACACATTTATTAGCCACATGACTTCATTTCCAAGAAGCTTTTTTTTTAACCTTTATGGTGTTAATAACAGAAAAATTCTGTCTTTTCAGAAAAAAATTATGAGTTTCAAGCTGTTCCAGACGAACAATTTCTATTTCTAGTTTGTTAATTTTGTAGTTCTAAAGTTAATAGAGATAACTTAGAAACAAAGTTGTTGTAATGTTTTAAACATCTGAAGCCATTTCTGAAATTATCTCTCTCGACATCTTTTCCTTAAACAAAGCTCCGCTTCTTTTCCTGATGATGAAGCAGATAACTTAATAGAATCATTAGAAAAGGAAGTATGGGAAGAAAATAAATATTTGTACATAATACAATAATTAGAATATGAAGTATAGGAAGAAAATACTTTGCATTTCTGTCACTCTTTGTTGCACATATGTTTAGATATTTTGTTCATTGCTGTACCCTACTGACCAACAGACCTGAAAAGTAGTGAGATTCTCAGCAGGTATGTGCGGACTGGATACTTTTTTCATGTTGATTTCTCACTTTTCTTTTCAGTTGAGATGGTGCCATAGCACCATGTGATCAGAATGTTTACTCTCAAAGCATCACGTCTGTAGATGAATGCTTGGGTTGCCTGCCACCCTCAGTAATCAGTGGCATCTATAAATTTAAGACCTTTACCTAAAAATGAATGGATGAGTTTCTGGAGAATACATGGATCCTGAGTTTTATGAGATCTTCTTTAAATTCTGACAAAGTTTGTCTCATAAATTCAGTGTGGAAAAAAATATTTCCTGCCCCAGAAGTTGCCCAGATAATTTACTCCTAAGTCCTTTTGATGGGTATCACTGTCTAATCAGTCAAAAATCTTCTTGTAGGTTATCGTGACCCACTAGTTTTTCTTAGCTGGGTAATGCAAGTGGATTTCCAAGTATCAGAGCAGATCAAAACATAGTGCCCTCGGTTTCTGGATTTTTAAAATTAATTTTGCTTTACCCTAAAACTGATGTGAGCACTTGAGTTCAATGTTCTCTGTATCAATAGCTCTTTTATTTTATTTTTTAATTGGCAAATAATAATTGTACATATTCATGGGGAACACAGTGATGTTTTGATATATACTAGGTATAGTAGTCAAATCAGGATAATTAGCATATCCATCATCGCAGTCATTTATCATTTCTTTGTATTGGGAACATTCGATATCCTCCTTCCAACTATTTGAAACTATATATTAATACCACTGTCATCCTACAGTGGTATAGAACACTAGAACTCTTTGGGGCTCTTTGAGGCACAGAGGCCTACTGGCCTGTAGCCACAGTGCCTTCTTTGGAGAATGATCCCAGAAGGCCTGGGTACTGGGTACCAAGGGACAACCCAGTGGCCACAGCCAGGAAGGGGCCTGCATCTGTGCTTGGAGAACCACTTCATGCTGAGGAAGATTCAGTTTTGCTTCATTCTTGCCATTGCCCTCAAATGACTAAATACTAGATTCAGAGAATTAAGGCTATACAACCAGGCATAAGTGCTTGCATTAATGGACATGCCACACTCAGTGCCCTACAGTTTTGATTCTGCCTCTTCCTCACGTGGTTGTGACTTACCACCTGGCTGGCAAGTGTATTAGTCTGTTCTCATGCTGCTAATAAAGACATACCCGAGAGTGGGTAATTTATAAAGGAAAGAGGTTTAATTGACTCACAGTTCCACGTGACTGGGGAGGCCTCACAATCATGGCTGAAGGTGAATGAGGAACAAAGTCACGTCTTTCATGGCAGCAGGCAAGAGAGCTTGTGCAGGGGAACTCCCATTTATAAAACCATCAGATATTGTGAGACTTATTCACCACCATGAGAACAGTGTGAGGGAAGCTGCCCCATGATTCAGCTATCTCCACCTGGCCCTGCCCTTGACATGTGGGGATTATTACAGTTCAGAGTGAGATTTGGGTTGGGGACACAGCCCAACCATATCAGTGAGTCACAGATACAACTTTTCAGATTGTTTCTTTTTCCCAGATTGCCTGAATGTTGTTAAGGCAGGCAGTGTCTCTATGGTGGTTTTGTTCCTCCAGTCTGCTAGCACGAGTGTTTTCATTTTCAAAATAGATACGTTCAGACAGAGAACCCAAAAAGAAAACCTATGCAGAGAAAATAAATTGGCACTTTTTTCCATGTGTGTTGGTGGTAAAGTTATGAGATGAGTTAAGATTGTCTCAAGAGAATTTGGAGTGGGAAGAACAGAGGTCCAGCATGCAAACCTATGGAAGACGTTTGTTTAAGGGCTCCTAGAGGAAGAGGAGGATGACCACATGAAGGAGTGACTTGAGGGGGAAGGGCAGAACCAGAAGACGCGGAGGCACCAGTGAATGCTGCGAAGAGTCAAGTTAGAAGAGGGCTGAATTCTTTCCTGGAGGACATTGGAGTCCTTAGCTAGCATAGTTCTCATGGAGGGATGGAAATAGATGGAAGGCAGAGTAGATGTCAGGCCTAGGGTGATGGAGACACCTCTTTTCAAGATAGTAGCCACAGGTGGGTGCATGCCTATAATCCCAGCTATTTAGCAGGCTGATGTGAGAGGATCCCTTGAGCCCAGTTCAAGACCAGCCTGGGCAACATAGAAAGACCCCACCTCAGGGGAAAAAAAAAAGGTAGCCATGAAGGGTAATGAAGAGATAGGGCAAAAGCTGTTTGGGGTGGGAGGTAGAGGTGTGTGTTAGAATCCTGGCTGGGTTTTCGTTTTGTTTTTGTTCTTGGTGGTGTTTGGGAGTTTGTTTAAAGATGAAAGACACTCCAACATATATCACCGATGGACTAGAGCCAATTATTTTCAGCAAATTTGGTAGCCAGTCGTTAAACAGTGGGCAGCTTAGATTCGGCTATGGTGGGAATATTTACACCACAGAAACTGGCAAACACAACTAAGACCCCACCATCCCCACCAAAAGCTAGCTGTTAAACAGGTACCGCATACTGCTGAGCATATCTGAATACAGATAGATGGAATCCACTGTAGGAGAGACGTGCAGAAGAGAGAGGAGACACTGCTGGAGCCTAGTCTCTGCAGATGGGGAAGGAGATAGCATCTGAGTACTTATGGGGAGATTGGCTTTTAAAAGCAGGAAGGATTTTAATAGGAGGGAAAGTAAGAAGGATGAGAGAGGAGAGAGCCAAGATTCATAATAACAGTGATAATTATCAAACATTTCTGAGTGCATATTGTGTGCCAAACACTGTTCTGCAGGCTTTGCCTATATTACTTCCTGTAACAGCTACACCACTGAGGCAGGTAGCATCCTTGTGTCTTCGTAGATGAGGAATCCAAGGCACAGAGGGGTGTAGTAGTTAGCCCAAGGCCCACTGACTGTCAAACCATGTAGCCAGGATTGGAACCTGATGATCTGATGCTCCAGCCCTCATACATAGTCCCCTGCAGTTTCTACTGCATCGCAGAGGATATGCAGATCCCAGGGCAGGAGCTCCCTGGGACATGAGCTCCCCACCAGTTGTTCCATTTTCTCTATGAAGGATGCAACATCACCTTCCTAGCGTGAGGGCAGTCAGTGAGCAAGGTTTAAAGATAGTAGAAAATGTACGAAATGATGCTGTGGAACATGTGAGAGCAGGCCGACTAGAACACGAGAAAATGCCCAGGCAGTGTCAAGGGCCCAGCTGATGGTTCAGATCCTGACTGCAGTGAGGCCATCTGGTGGGACTGTGTTCTTGCAGACACTTCCGCTGCTCCATGTAGGCCCAGAGGAAGAAGCCCATGGGGCTCCTCTATGGTTAGGACTATGACAAGTGGATGCGGCAGAAGATCCAAGGATGAAAGAATTTAGGAATTTAGGGAATTTGGTAGAAACAGCATGATTATAATAATGGACCATGGAATCTGCATGGGAGAAAGAGGTTGTGGTGGCAGGAGGGGCTGGTTGAACTTGCAGTTTTGACTAGGTTGAAGAACTACAGCAGTGTATTTACTACTTCAGGAGGTAGGAGAGGAGGCTGTCTTCAAAAACTTGAGTGTTGGAATGTGCTGATTCTGGTGATTATGCGTTTTCTCAATACTCTCAGCTCAAGGGTGACTGCAGAGGGAGATAGCGGAGGTGAATCGGAGGAAGGGTCATTGGAGATGAGGCCAAGGGTCATACAAGTGGATTTAAAAGCAGCCCGGGATGATGGTAGAAGCTGTGATGAAGAGAAAGACTGTGATGATGGCTTGAAAACACTTACTACTAAATAATATGCCATTTGACTTCTGTGTCTATTGCTGATACTATAGAGAATGTTTGCAGTTTAGTTCCAAAACTAATTTGTTGTATTCATTAGGGAAGGAAAGTGTATGCCTGTTTACAATTTTTTAAACTTTGTTTAGTACTGACTGTAGGACCTTTTGTTCGTTTTTATTGAATATTTAGATTCCTTACTGAACCTGAAAATAAGTACCAGCATAGTAAAGAAATCTTAATTGGGTGAATTTTCACCAGAATTTAGCTAGTCACCAAAAGCTGCTTATTTATTTAAAATACAACCTACAGCCCTCCTCAGGTAATACAATCAGAGTTGGTCCAGGTGTAAGCACCATTTGAATGACAATCACATAAGACTTGAAGCTTTACCTTTCACTTCAGTTTCAGATTTCGGTCCCCTGTTCTCTGTTGGTCTTTCATTGAATCATAAGAGAACTGGCATTTACAAGTAGTAGTAAGGTACACCATGTGTATGGTGGCTTCTTTTCTTACCAGGAGGATTAAATAAGTTCACATCCTGGGCCTCCATGTGTGGGGAAGCTGTGTCTGTTATTCTCTCTCTGATGCCTCTGGAATGTCTAGGCTCTCACTCACTGGGCTGTCAGCTGGTCAGGTCATACCAGTTGAAGGAAATCCCTCTTTTCCTGAAGAGCAGCCTGCAGTGAGCTGCTCACGCAAGTGTCTTTTCCTCCGGACCTCATCTTGAGGAGAGCTTGCTACTCAGTTAGTACAAAGTTTGACCTAACTGTGGTTTCCCTTGCTTAGGGGCAGTGTTTCCTCATGTTCTAAGTGGGATTAATTTTCATAACTTAATTTACCAGGTCCAGGAGGCAAGCTGCAGTTGCTATGGGAACGGTAACTGAATTTCCTGGCTTTTGTACGTTTAACACATCAACAGTGATGCTAAAGTGACATAAGTATTTATCCCTTTCCCCACTTTCATTTCCTTTTCCCTTTGTAGATGGATTATTGTTGGGGAAAGGAGAAAGAGGATTTAATTTCACAGCCCAGTTTATCTGATTACTGTGTCTTAATATACACTTGGCGAGTTATTTTCATGGTAGTTACATGTCTAAAGGATGCTCGTGTCTGAACTACTTCCCACCTTTGGTGCTGGTTTTGACAGGCTTTCTGACATCCCAGAGATCCATGTAAGAAATTTAGAGAGAAAAATGTTCATCCTCATAGTGTTTATTGAACTTAACATGGCTTTATGTACTTTGGTAAGTGAATTGCAAATTTAGAATGCTGGTCTCATTCTCATTTCTTCTTAATCACCATGAGTCATTCCTTCACTAACATTGAAGGGCCTATCAGGTTAGGTATCTATATACACACAGAGCGTGATTGTCAGAGAAATACTTGCATTGCATTTCCAGGCCACATAATCTTTAGCCTAACATTTGCATATTAATGGATAATTGTAAAACATTATGTAAATTATACATGGTGGTGAATATATTATCAAATCAAATGGCCGTTAGGGGTAATTACAGGATGCTGCTGTGTCAACTAGGATGCTGCAGGTTGAATGCTGAACACTTCTCATAGAATGAAATATAACCCGGCCAGGGTTTATTTCTGTCCAAAGTCATGAGTTGCCTTTCAGTGTGACCCTCCATTTTTGTTAGATGAAGCACATTTGGGGCCACAGAATATTAGGAATGAAAAGGATAAAATCCTGAATGAAAAATGTTAAAATGTGGAAACCTTTTAGGTTGGCGATTAATCTTAATGTCTGAGTCATAGAGAAAATCCTATGAGTACTGATGCCATTCAGTGTATTTAATATAATTTGCTTATTGTTCTTTTTTTGTTTCTAAATAATCCATGCTCATTATAAAAGGCAGCAGACAGCACAGTCTCCTTAAGGTACCCCATTGCTAAATGACTTGATTCTTTTAACGGCTGCTTACGTGTCCCCTTCTTGAAGACCACTGGCTGATTTATCACTCTTCTCCACTAGTCCACCTCAATGTCTGGTTTGTATATGGTGGTCACAAAAACACTGTGGAAGGAAAAAAGGACAGGTGGGAGTGAGGGAGGAAAGAGGTTGGGTCAATAAGTGCTACCACCATGAGATTGAATTCTGGGCAACCCCAGTCACTTTGTTCCGCTATTCGTTAGGCCTGCTGTATTCTTTGTTTCAATAAAGCTTCTCTCTAGAACATGTCTTTTTGCATTAAGGAGATCTCTACTTTGTGGCTGTATTCAGTGCTTTGAAGGAAGGCTACCTCTGTGTAGAAACCTTTGGTTTTATACAGTAGGTCTGTGCCTTTCAAATCCCTCGTACCTTCAAAGTGAAAGAAAACTACCTATTCTATTCGGCTATAATTCCATGTAAAATGACCCCCCCCCCCAGTCCCCATTAATCTGTTTCTGGTTCTCTGAGCACTCTGTTCTTCAGTGACAAATGAAGGTAAAACAGTTTATGCCAAAGTAAACCTAAGGTTGTGACAGGTATCATCTTTGCAAAAGCAAAATATAAATGATAACCAAATTTGGCAAATTGAGAGTAGTCATTGACAGAAATAGTCATTCAGATGTGTACTTGGAAATCAGAATCTTAGTCTGGGAGCCTCTGTGGACAGCAACCTTCTGTGTCTCTGTCCTCCTCTCTTCCCTCTGTGCCTCCCTCCTCTCTAGCCCATCACCAAATTGGGCCAGAATCAGGTGTCTTGGGACATTACCCCAAATTTTTGACATATTAATTAATTTACTTAGTTTATAGTGTAAATCAAACTTTTAAAAAGCCAAAGATCTAATATTTCATGGGCAGTAAAACTCAAAGGAATTATTGACTAAAATTTTTATGTTTTCGTCACTTGGGTTTTTTGTTGTTTTTTATTTTATTTATTTTTTGACTTTTAGGTTCAGAGGGTATATGTGCAGATTTGTTACATGGGTAAATAGCATTTCACTGGGACTTGGTGTACCAGTGTCACCCAGGTAGTGGACATAGTACCCGACAGTTAGATTTCAACCCTTGCCACCCTCTCTTCCGTCCTAGTAGCATCTGTTATTCTCCTCTTTGTGTCCTTGTGTATTCAGTGTTTAGCTCCCACTTATAAGTGAGAACATGCAGTATTTAGTTTTCTGTTCCTGGGTTAATTCACTGACGATACTGGCCTCCAGCTGCATCCATGTTGCTGCAAAGGACATGATTTCATTCTTTTATATGACTGTGTAGTATTCCATGAGTGTATATGTTCAGCCAATTGTTTAAAATTCCATACACCCATTTCCAACCAAAAAGAACTATGCCTCATTAAAAGACAATTTTTCACTTTCTCAGTGCCAACGCTGGAATTACATGATTAAACTTTCACTTTGCCTCTTGCTGGTTCTGTGACACCTGACAAGTTACTTAAGTTCTCTTTATGAAAGCATGGGTAATAATTCTTACCTCATGGGACTGTTATGAAGGTCAGTGTGATCACAGATATGAAAGTCCCTAACAAAAGGCCTAATCCATAGTAGGTGCTCAATCCATGTATTTCCTTGCCAGGTATCTTGTTTCCATCCTCTTCCTGTGGTGGTATCACAGAAACCTCTAAAAGTGATATTGTCAGAACTAAATGCCAACAGGTGGCCCATGTGTAGTTCTGTGCCTGCCCTTGGGCAAGTCATTTATTTATCATTCCTTTCCCTTTTCGCATTTCCAGCTCTGAGTGGTAATTTGGAGCCATTGGGATCTAATGAGAAAATGAAAGGCATTGTTACCGTTATTGTTCTGGTGCCATGAGGTCTCTGGTGGGAACATTTGAGAGAGGAAGACAATAATAAAGAAAAAAGAAACCTCCCTAGAATTCAGCTGTGCTGTCTGGGGCCTCCTGCACATGACTTCAAAGCCACGTTTCCTTAAGTGGCCATTAAAGTCTGAATCTCCTTCCCAGCTAAAAATAATTTCAAATGATTAACATAATAGTGAATCATTTTTGGCCCTGTGAGATATTATTGATGGCAGTTCATACTGAAAAGCAGTGAAACACAGAAATGGCTTCTGTCACACAATGAAAGAGGAAAAATATAACAATAGTCCATAAAATAGTTTCTACTACACTATACTAGAAGATTGACGCACATAATATTAGTTTTCAGCAAGGATAAGTTATCTGATTTTTATGATGTTCCCATAAAAAGCTGATACATTGGCCCTAAACTTGCATTCCTGCCTTGAAATAATTTTAATCTTCCATTTTTGACAAGCACTGCAAAGGGTTGTGACTTGCTGGAACCCTGTTCCACAGAGCAGCTGTCTGTAAAAGCCCCCACTGGAGTGATATTTTCCCTGGTGGATCAGAATTGGCTCCCCTGGGTTTATTTAAAATATTCACCAATATGGGGAATATATCAGAGTGAATATAAAAGAACCATCTCAGGGTAGTTCACTGAGCACTGGAAAATATTCCAGCATGAAACTCTCATCTGAGACTCTAACCACAGGGAGACCTTTCCTTGCCTCAGGTGGCCCTAGTGGGACATTGTGAGCCAATGGGATGCCTCATGTATGGCGATATTGTGCCTAATGGGTATGCACCCTTCCCCAACATCCCCCTTGATCATTTCTTGGGTGTCCCTATGAAAGGAAGAAACCCATGATGGGTTCCAGAAATCTCTGAGAAATCCTGTTTGGGGTATGGATGAAATCAGACTGCTAACTGTAGATTTTTGAAACATTTCACAATCTTTGAGGAATCCTTTAACCAAGTACTCTCAGATGAGGATATGGCCCATGTAGAATCAGGGACAGTTGGTTTCCTAGAAGTGTCTTCTAGGCTTCCCTGGTCCTGGGGTATCCCCAGGGCTTCCTGCATTGAGATTCTCTGGAGGAAAGGTCACATCCCACTCTCACAGAAGGAATGGAGCCCTGATGGAACCTTCAGAAGGTATGCATTTACTCTCATGCAGACACAAAATCATTTCGCACCAGTACCTCCAGTCAGTCTGATGAAAGCCTGGACAGATTCCCTTCTTTTCCTCACTCTCTTCTCTGTCCACTTCTGGTTAGCGTGTCCCCCACCCCAGTGCAGCAGGAAGTGAAGGGACAGGGTAGGTGTGCCCTTGAGAGCAGGAGAGAGGTTGGTGCATGACCCCTTGCCTTTTAGGTTTTTTAAGTGAATTTTAAAATTTACAATGAAAATATAAGCTAGCTAAAAAACCTCTCCTACGAGAGTGGGATTTTTTAAATTGTGCACCTCTGTTGCTGTGACCTGAGTGAAACATCCTAGAGAAGATGACTTAACATTTGTATGAAACCAGCCCACAGAATCAAAAACAGTGAGAAGGAGAAGGGACCTTAGCATTGATAGAGTCCAAGGAGCTCTCGACTGAAGACCTTGCTAGCCTGGAGTGGAGTTTTCACTGTTCAGTAGCCAGTCATATAATGTACACTGTGTGTGAGTGTACATGCATGCACTTACCTCTGTGAACACACGTGTGTGCCTGTGTAGAGTTGCCCTTTGTCTTTTCTTTGTGCCACTGAAGAAATAACCTTTTTCTGTAACCAGGTCCTGCCATCTTCTTTAGGGTTGATAACCCCTTGCTCTTTATTAAATGGTAGTAATGGTATAAGAATTTTCAAATGGTGTTAGTTGACACAATAGGAAGTTGGTAATATTATGGCAATGCACAAATATAACAGAAAATGTTTTCTGGTCTGAAAGTAGAGATCATTAACTAACTGAACTGCCAGTACTCACTCCCCTCTAAACTCAATTTTTAGAGGAAGCTTGGAAATGTGAAGAGAAGTGTTCTCACTAATCAACCCAAAGGTCAATTCATGGTGGGCATGTGCTTGTGTGTGTATGTGTGCACATGCACACATCTGCGTTGAAAAGGACAGACTAGTTTCTCCTCTACCAATGATGCTCTGAATTTGTTGGGCTAAGGTGGTGTTCCTGAGTTGGATAAAGCTTCTGTATCTTGGGGACATCTGAATGAAGGAGTAATGAAGGCCTTGTAAAGAACAAAGCTCATGAAAGAAGCTATTGTGTAGATTATTTCATGAGAACCTGATAGCTTAAGGAAAACTTGATGTCACTTCGAAATCATTTTCCCATTGTCTACCTAGAGCAACAGGTGGCAGGACACATGTATCCCACAAAGGGCAGGCTGTGCCTTCTGGAGATCGCTGAGGGGGTCAGCCTTCTAATACTTGATTCTCCTTAATCCTATAAAGTTAGACATACTCCTAAATGGTTCTTAATTTTTTTTTTCAAAACACATGACAACTGTGTACCACGATATCATTGATTTTAGCATGTTATATCAGAGTCAGGGTGTAAAGTTCAGCCCAAATGTATTAAAGGAAAAAATAAGGTAAAACCTGCCATTGGTAATATAATTTCCCACAAAATGATTAGAATTTACGTCTGTCTGGTTATATGTTTGTTTTCATTTATTTAACAATGCGTTAAGCACCCTTTTCCTCATCTTTTCTATATTATACCTAACCTAATAAAAATATAATACATATATTTTTGAGTACTTATGTGTAGGACATTTCTTATAAGACTTTTTACAGTAATTATTTAATACTGAAGCCATCCTATGAAAAAGATACTGTCTTCATTTCCATTTGACAGATGAGAGAACCTATTCGGAGGTGCAGTAACTGGCACCAGATACCCCAGCTAAAAGGGGACCAAATAAGAGCCAGAACTCAGGACTCTGACTCCCAGGTCCCCCACTGGACTCCACTGTTCTTGCCCTGAGTATATCATTGTATTTCTCCTCCTGCCCTCTCCACCATCACATGCACACTCACACAAGGATGAAATAGGCTGTTTGGATGATAGACGTTGCCATCTGTTGGTGCCAGGGCACCTTTCCTCTTGGTGTTCAAAGGGACCCTGCCCTTGGTGCCTTTCAACCTGCTTTTCAAGTCAAATCTGTTTGCTTGGAAAGAACCAGAGAAGAGTATGCTTCTTTAATTTTCCATGTCATCCTTTTCCTCTTCAAAAATTGATGGACGAAATAAACTCAGTTTGTGGTAGGGATATCCTGTCCAGTTTTCTGACAGTCACTGACACTGCATTCTAATGGAGCATGATCTGGTTTAAGCTTGTTCTAGGAGCTCTGCTTGGTCTGAGCCAGGAGGTTGCAGTAGGAATTCTAAAGGACGGTGCTCCAAGAATTATTTATCTCATTGTGAACTGACATGTGAAAAGCTGACCCTGCCTGGTGCCCCTGTCAAGAAAGTCACTTAAAAGAAACTGCAACTGTTGTTGCTTTTTAATCACTGCATTTCTTCGCTCTTGGGTACACGACCTTGTAAAGAACTGGCTAGGGATCTATACTCAATAAAATAGCTTGTGTTTATAAATCGCCTTTCCCGCAAAGTGTGAGAACGACTCAACAAATTTTACTAGAACTGAAATCTTCCTGAAATATTATTGAGGAAAGCCAGACCATTGTAAATTGTAAATTCTTTCTGGGTAGGATTCTGCCTTTACATTTCTTTTGTTCTTCCTAAAGCATCAAATGTTTCTGAATGTTTTGTGATTAATTGGTTCCTAATTAAGGTTAAGTTGAATCTTAATGAATTATATGGAGTAAAACATGAAAATTTAGGGCCGCTCTTTCAGCCGAGACTACAGGTAGGACATCTCCCTTAGAAAGATTGTGACTGCCCACTGTACCTGGATGGCGCAACTCCAGGGTGCATGGCTGACATGGACAGTGAGGATGATGGTGCCCCCTAGAATTGGTACCACTCAACTGGATGCAGTGGTCCAGTTGTGGGTACTGCAGGACCCAAGACTTAACACAGATGTGGTGAGCATGTGTTGCCTAGAAGGTCTTTACCCTCAGAATTCAGGGAGGCAAAACCAATGAGAAATTTCCGCCCACAGGAGGCTAGAGCTAACATCCTCTTGAACATTGACTCACAAGCTGATTGGGGCAGGTCCTGAAAAAAGTGACCACATTTCGTTGGTTCTTGGGAGGATATTTGGGCAGCTGAGTGTGGAAGGGGTTAGGTATCTTGACTACAACTTTGATTCTAGATTTACACACATACTTGAAAGTCTGAAGTTTGCATAATTATGGACCCAGGAGTCTTTGTTTGTCTCCTGCTATAGTCTCATTTGCCAAAAGATGAAGAAATTGAGGTTCACAAAGGGAAATCAGCCTGCCCAAATACACAGGACTCCTAAGTTGTAGAGATAGCATTCACCCAAATCTTTAAAGCCTATGTTCTTCACAGTATATTCTACTGCTTCTAGTTTGGACAATATCTTTACTATAAATGTCTCAGCTCTTTGTTTCTTGTTATTTCTGTATCTGCATCAACTGGTCACAGAAGCCATGTGCACACATTCATTTTAATGTCCAGTGTTTAAGTTGCAGGACAAGTCACAACTGCTTTTTGACATGGCTGACAGGGAAATGTGGATGTAGTGGGAAAGCTAAATGATAAGCTTCTTAGAAATCTGTTCCCTGGGTGATGGAATATGCTCAGTGCTGTTGTTTTTGAGCAGTAGCATTCCTGCTAGGACAAGAAATGCAATACGTATGCTAATATGTGCATGAATGGTTGGAAAGATGTTTGAATCAAAGAAGCTTGTCTGTTTCACATTTACAGCCAATGGAAAATGAAATTTTTGTAGCAGGTTTTCAATGAAGTTGGGAGAGGTGCCAGAAACTGGAGATTGCTACATAGTAGTGCCATCCTCTGAATTACTGTAGGCATGCATGCTATCTACAAGGGGTTGGATAAAATGTCTGCCAACTTTGAAACCCAAAGATTCTCTAAAATACTACATGAATTAGATCTCTCATATACATTGAGTGTAGTATGAATAAACACAAGTTCTTAAATTTACCTTGCATTGTGATTATACAAAATGCTGAAAAACTTCATATTTTTCTCAAGACTTCCTTAAAATATTTAATAAAACATTAGTACATTTCACCTGTTATTACTAACCCCAAAGCAAAATGGCCCCTTGAAACTTTGTGTACTTCTTTATGATAGCATATATCACCTTCTTCTTGCAGTGCCATTCTTATGCTCATAATCCATTCTTCCAAGATCTTTGAAAATACAGGCCATGTCTTACGCATCTTCTCATCTTCCTGGTAGGCCACTGGGGCTGAGAGTGAATCTCATCATCACAGTCTTTAAAAGTAGATTCTGAAACTATTGCCACTGACATTTTTTAATGGATTTTGGAAAAGACTAGGTTTTGATGATTAAAAGAGAAAGTAACAAATACTTGGAACCATTTTAGGTTTACTAAATTTAATTTCTACCAGAAATAACTTTTTATGTTATAAATATTAAATTACACAGGTATCCTAAATATAGTATCTAGGTTTTAGCTTAAGGACATGTTTATAGGTATCTGAGAATCATTTCCATGGAGGCAGCATGAGTCTATCCTTAGCTGTGTATTTTTTGAAGATTTGAATCCATAATCTGAATAAAGGAATGCAAATTATACTATCAGACTTTTCAGGATACCCCAAGCCAAGAGGAGTACTTATTTCATAATTAAAGATTTTTTAATGTTCTAGTAGACTGAAACCATGGGACAAATATCAAGATTTGTTTAACTTGATGTAATTCTATACTTAAAGAATCCGTTGCACATTGCATACATGTAGAACTGAAGAGACTTTGATCAATAACCCAAGGTGAAAGGACTTGAGCATTTTTGTTGACAACCCTGTCCATCTAAGCTATTAAATGACTGCTAAGTAAAACCAGTGCAGTATCCAGCTATACTCACAAGAATATAGTTTCCAGATCCAAGGAGGGAGTTAATAGTCCTGTGATAAATATGCTTGCCTCAGATCATACCGGGAATATTAGGAATCATTCTGTGGCACAAGAGCACATCCAGAAGAACGTAATGATGTCTGGAAGCAACAGTCGATGAAATGGGGTATGATTAGCCTTGAGTAGGGAAGTTTAAGAGGAAACACGTGAACTCTCTTCAAGTATTTCAATAATCATCGAGTGAAAAGATATTTAACTTACTGCATATAACTCTAGAAGATAAATCAGGAGCAATGTTTGGAACTGTTAGGAAACCAGACAGTAGTCTTTTGTTGTTGTTGTTGTTGGTGGTGGTGGTGGTGGTGGGGTGTGTGTGTGTGTGTGTGCTTGTGTTTTAACAAAATGAAAATGTTCTGCAAAGTTGTGGGGCACTTCTCTTGTTGTAACCAGAATTACATGGCAATCTTTCATGGGCGTTGCTATGATTGAAGTTAGAGTTTCCTTTTTGTCTTTTGATTTTTTGGCCATGTGCATATGTACTAACTTCTCACAAAATAAATAACCTAAAGAAAGACTTTTTTAAATGTGTTTTGTCCATGTCTGGAAATGAATGCAGATTCTTAGAGGAATATTCTGACAAAAGTACTTTCAAGGATATAAAATCAGAGAACTAGATTCTTTCTGCCTGACACCCACCCAACCCCAGGACATCTGCTCAACATTCTGTAAATCACAGACGCTGCTATCAGGCTTTCTTTATGGAAGAGACAGATTGCATCATTAGGGAGCCTCAGACAAACAGGACCTGGGGGTTTGGTGCTCTCCTCGGTGCTGAACTGAGGCTGGGCCTTCAGGCTTCCTCCCAGGCTAAGGTTGTCCCTAACCTTATCCCTACCCTGCAGCAATTCAGGTTGCACCTCTTGCCTGTTGATCTGATAATTCTGCTGCCTTTGCTAAATCCAACTGGTACTGTGACTACTTTGATTCCTCATTCACCGACCTCTCTCTCAAGAAAGATGAGTTATGCAAGAGGTTTGAGATTTGGATAAGGAACTGTGTAGCAGGTGAAACATCACATTCATGGATCTATATAGACTTATTAAACAATTGCATCTTCTGTAACTTCCAGAGTCATCCCATGGTATAGATTCATTGAATCTTAGTAGACTTAGATATGAAGGCAAATATTGGATATGGTAGGTTGCAGCCTGAAAAACAGGGCCTTAAGGGTTCAATGAGAGCTCTCATAGAATGGATATAAAAGTTGGAATTTTTTATGTTTTTTATTTCTCTCATACATACAAAGCACTGTTCTTGATGACTGGAGATAGCAGTTCTTTAAACTAACATGACTTTGCATGAAATGAAATAGCTTTGAGTCAATGTTACCAAATGACAACAGGAAGAACTACTTTGATGGAATAACTTGACAACAAAAGCAGAGATTGGATGAACTTGGCCTGTCTAGAGTAGGCAGTCATATTCTCCTGATGAGAGGAGAACACTGCTGGGCTAGCAGGGAAAGGTGCTTCTGCTCTTCTGTGGGGTCTCAACAGACAGAAATTCACTGGTGTGAGCCTTGCTCCCCAAGAACCCAGGCAACTGGGATTGAGCGAAGTGAAAGGATCTTGGAGATCTCAGAATTAAAAGGAAGAAAAAGAGATGCTAAAGGAAAAGAAAAACATGGATCATAAGGGGATGAAAGGTCTGAGAACCTCTGCTGTTTAATGACAGTTAGTTTTTATAAAAACTTGCACAGAAGACAAACCATTTAAGGTTCATAAATTATATAGCCAGATTTTAATGGCAAAATTCCTTGAAGAAAGGATTCATTTAAAGTAGCTCACTAGTTGTAATTTATAGAACAGTGTTACACCCATTTATGTAGTTAGTAAATGCATTCCAAGGTTCATGTGAATTTTGCAGAATGAGAAAAAAAAAATTTAAGTATAAGGGTAAATAAAAACAAGGTTTCAGGAAATACAGCAAGTGAAACATTTAATCCTCAGAATTCAGCAAGTGAGATTCTGTGATTAATATTTCATAGAAAGAACTTAGAAAGTGAAATAATTCTTACTGTCTCATAATTTAAGCCAGTCTTTTAACATCTGGTCAAACTCAAGTTCAGATTTATTAGTCTTCCAAAAATTATCCAAATTAGAAAGAGTCACTAAAGAAGCAGCCCATTTATTGAATAGTTTAAAACCTTTATTTCCTGAGTAAAATATTCTTCAGAGCTAAAGTGACCCAGTGTACATTTGCACAGCTCTTATTATCATATCTCACTCAGCATGCATAAGAGGCCAAGTAGACACAGTTCAGTTTTTATCACTTCTCATTTCTTTTAGCACTGCAGTTCTTTCCAAAGTTTTGATGCTACTTATATCGATTCTGAAAGAAAATAATATCCAGTCATTTGTTTCACAGAATGGCTCAGAACAATTACTACGCATTTACCCAAAGAAGAAGGAAGCTGAACATGTCAAAGAAAGAATTTTTATGGGAAATACCACCATTTATGGCAGGGCATCCTACCTGAAACCCTTAGAGTAAACCATGATGCCTTCCATATGTATTACCTTCTGTGGTTAAATTGTCTCCTTGGATGATCATTAACCTTGGTTGGAGCAGACTAAATATTAGCAACAAATGTTTGTCCTGTCTTTCACTGAAGTGCAGATAAGGTTGTGATTAAAAAAAAAAAAAAAAAAAAAAAAAAAAACTTTTAATTTGGCTTCTACATCTATCAAATAGGGTTTTTTTGTTTGTTTGTTTGTTTTTTGTAATTGTATGTATTTAAGGTGCACCACATGATGGTTTGAAATACATATACATAGGGAAATGATTTCTACAGTCAAGCCAGTTTGGCTTATTTCACATAGTTGCCGTGTGTGTGTGTGTGTGTTAAGAGCACCTAAAATCTACCCTCTTAGCAAATTTCCAGCATACAGTACAATATTATTGAAAATAGTCCCCATGCTGTTTTTTAGGTCCCCAGACTTGCGTGCACTGCCTTGCAGAGTTGTTGTAAGGCTTGTGCACCATAGCAGAGGAACAGTTAATTCTTAGTTTTCTTTCAAGGCTATGATTTGCACTATTAAGAAATAGAACTGGGGGCCAGGCATGGTGGTTCACGCCTGTAATCCCAGCACTTTGGGAGGCCAAGGAATCCCAACACTTTGGGAGGCCAGGGTGGGCAGATTACCTGAGCTCAGGAGTTCAAGGGCAGCCTGGAAAACATGGCAAAACCCCATCTCTACTAGAAATACAAAAAGTTAGCTGGGTGTGGTGACGTGTTGTCTCAGCTACTTGGGAGGCTGGGGCACCAGAATTGCTTGAGCCTGGGAGGCAGAGTTTGCAGTGAGCCAAGATTGCACCACTGCACTCTAACCTGGGCAACAGGGCAAGACTCTGTCTCAAAAAAAAAAAACAAAAAAAGAGGCTAGGCGCGGTGGCTCACACCTGTAATCCAAGCACTTTCAGAGGCTGAGGCAGGCAGATCTCCTGAGGTCGGGAGTTCGAGACCAGCCTGACCAACAAGGAGAAACCCTGTCTCTACTAAAAATACAAAAAAAAAAAAAATTAGCCAGGCATGATAGCACATGCCTGTAATCCCAGCTACTCGGAAGGTTGAGGCAGAATAATCGCTTGAACCTGGGAGTCGGAGGTTGTGGTGAGCTGAGATCGTGCCATTGCGCTCCAGCCTGGGCAACAAGAGCAATGAGTTTTACAGCTCTCAAACACTTGGATATCATTTGCCTCTGGAAGTCTTCCACCTTCATAGGAAATCTGTGATGGACTCCTCTCCTCCTGAAGAAAGCCTGCAGAGAGCAGCTTTCTTTGAATCCCATGAACGAATATGACACAAAAAAGGCTTCTGACCTGAGCCTCTGGTTTATCTAGTTGTCCTAGAGAGACGGATACAGCAGGCTCCCAAGAAGAAGCCACATTTGGGGCAGAGCAGCTTTGCACCTTTCACATTTTTGCCCATGGTTTCCTTTGGAAGGGAAAAGCTGAAATGCGAAAGGAGAAGAGACCTGGGCGCATCACATAGTTTTAATTGGTTTCAAAGGGTCGCCAAGCAGAATCCTTTCTGCAGCAGAATAGCCTTTCCTTGGGAGCTGATGTGGTCAGAGAAGAATCCCGGCCCAAGAGCTGAACCAGGGGCCCTTTGGGGGAAAGGGCCTGGGGAGTCCCAAAGCGGCACTGTCCCTGCTTAGGCTGCAGGCAGTGACCCTCTCCCCGCACGTGACTCAGAGCCAGCTGTGTCCTGAGTCCAAGGTGGTACATTAGGCACTTAATGTTTATCCGTTAACAAGACAAACATAACAGGGTGGTCTCTCTTAAACCACGGTCTTCCCATTCCAGTGGGAAGACAGAAAAAACAACTTAAGAAATTAAGTAATTACAAATTCTACCAAATTATGAATCGAAAAGAAAGCAAGGGCTTGCTTTCCCAGTGGGTCTCCCTCACCACGTCACTTCCCCTAAACTCATTGGGAATAGCCATTTCCATTCCGTTTTCATGTCTGTGAAAGAGATAAAAAGCTGCCCATATCAAGAAATGTAATTCAAGCCCTTTCAGCAAATACAGGATATTCTGAGTCAACTGAACTTTAACTATCCAAACAGGTTACTGCAGGTACCTAGGCCCTGTTTTTAAGTCTTTCAAAGGACATTGGCTATGTGATTTTGAGCTGAGGTAATACATAGGAAAACATCTTGAAAATGTTAAAGGAATCACTCTGACGATTGTCTCATGAAACGTGTTTAAATAAGTGTTCAGGCTAAGTCTTTCCATGAGAACGCTCAAATATACATTGTTTACTTGTTTGGTTTATTTGCCATGAATAAAATAAATGATGAATTTCTCATCCATGTTTTCGCTTTAGAGTTGCCTGTGGGCTGGATGGGGAACAGATCTCAAAACAGAGGCTTCCATTCTCTAGTACCAAGGAGTCAGAGTCTTGTTCAGCATTTCAAGTCACAGAATAGTCATAATGATTATGCAAATGCACAGGAATCTTCTTTCATTTGCTGTCTTATGAAAGAATTGGAATCAGTTCTATAATGCAACTGGTTGCTTTATTTTTTATAATTTAAGGAAATTTATTTTATAAGTATGTAATTGATAAAATAGATTTTTATGCTAGATTTTAGTGTGTAAATTAGTGACTCTTAGTGAGTGTTGGTTTTGTGCCCCAGGGCCCATTTGGCAGTGTCTGGAGACATTTTTGGTTGTCACAACTTTGGGGGTGCTACTGGCATTCAGTGGGGAGAGGCCAGGGATGCTGCTAAATACCCTTCAATGCACAGGACAGCCTCCCTCTCAGCAAAGAATTAACCAGCCCCAGACACTAATAGTACTGATGTTGAGAAACCCTAGCCCTAAATCAATACTGTTCTGTTATAAATTTCAAGATGTGAAGATTTAGTTCTACAAGGCAAACCAATGATTTATGATAAGAGTGGAATGATTTTTCAGATAAACCATGATTGTAAATATTTAAGGTACTGACATATTCTAATCAAAGAAAGCAGGGATTTTTAAATTTTAAAATACCTTTATTCAAAAATAACTATCACAATTTTTTTTACTAGGAAGATTGGGAAAGAGAAAACTAGTCTGTACTGTATGAATTCTTTCCTGGAGATACTTATCTGATAGGCCCAACTGAATGCACAAATATCTCTTGCTGACAAAAAGATAACTTCATTTATGTACTAAAAATTATATACTTTATTTAGAGAAAAGCCTTTCCAATACATATACAGCCTGTTTAGCCACAATTCAGACACATTTGTAGTGACAAGCCATGGTTACGCTTTATGATATTTAACTAGAATAAGCCCAACAATCCAGTCAGGAAAAGAGGTGGTAACTGTGTTGCAGCCAGAATTTCCTGATTCAGAAAGATCTGGAATGTTAATGTATTGATTCTATGGGGAGCAGGTGACACCGGAGTAGCGTCATTAGTCCACCCTTACATATCTCATGTGCTTGTAAGATCCCAGCCTTAACTGGGGCCAGGGTGTCATGTCTGTCCAGTTTTGAACCTGAACCCACTTTTGTGGTCAGCCCAACTGTCTTGCTTAGGTGTTTTAAAGCAAACACCAGCTATAGAGAGAGAAGGAAAGGCTGAGACAGGAAGGAACACCGATTAATGAACTATTTCTGATTTAACAAGCTATTCGTTAAATTGGCCTATACAATGAAATGCCAGGTCATTTGTATTCAACAAACATGTATTACGGACAAAGCGCTATAGGGTGGGGACAGAAAGGTAAACCAGCCATAGATAGCTCTGTGCCTCTACACATTCATTTTGGTTCAGCTCTTTCTCTTTCTCCTTTGTAAGTTAAATAAGCAACAACAGTGACTACCTAAGACCAACTATGACATCTTTCTAAAAAGTATAATATTTGGAAAATTATGATCCTAAATCATAATTTTCTTATTGGTGAATCTGGCTTGTAAACATAAAAGGAAAATTTCTATTTCATTAGCAAGCACATAGTGAGTTGTTCCAGTGTCTCCCAGTGCCTTCCACAAGCTTGAAAAGGATTTGAAAACTCCTTTGTTCTTTGTACTGAAATCACTTAGCATTCCCAGGTTCCCTTAAAAAAAAATCAGAAGGTGAATTTGTGTTAGCTGTTATTTTGCTCCAGAAACTCCCTTGATCTTTCAAAGATGCACCTTCTTGACCTAAGAAAATCTGATGCAAGATAGACATTGTGGCCTTCCCCTTGATCCCTCCATGAGTTTCAGAGAATTAAGGTTAACAGCAGACATTTGCTTCATTCTTTGATTTGTCTCATACTTTGATTTCTTTTTGTTTTGTTTTGTTTTCATCATTCTCATTCCCCTGTTTGATTCACTAATGATTGCAAAATATCAACATATAAAATGTAAGCTGCTGGTCTAAAGAAAGAAATCATACTAGGGTCCTTTCTTTGGCCAACTCAGAGCCTGAAAAGTAGCCCCACGTGGGTCAGTTCCACACTGTTCTTTTACACGAAGGCCACTGGGCAGAGGCCTGGGCTTTTTTGCTCATTACTGAGGACTAATATCTTGGGATTCCTTATGAGAAAAGTGATACTTGATGTTTCTGGCAGTGTCATCTGAGATGTTTTGACTTGCTTATACATGTAGAAAAGCAGTTTCTCTCTTTCAGAGGCCGACCCTGAGTTAGTCTATTGAAATTGTATATAATAATTACTGGATAGTTATACATATTCTATATAATTTTAAAAGGAGTCAAGAAAAATGTTTGTTATAGGCAACAGTGAAAGATCAACTGACTCTTTCTTGGCTTATGTATATTCAGGAAGCAGGAAGATTGTGTGTAGGTAAAGGTGGACATGGTGATTATAAACTTAGGATTGATTTAGATTTTGGCAAGTTGTTTCTGTGGGCTTAATCCATTCAAGCCTGCCTCCCATGAGGCAGCGTGGGCTCCAGGACCAGCTGGGTAGAGGAGTGGTCACGGGATTTGCAGGAAGCAGACAGCTCTGCGTACCTAGGAAGTCTATCCTTCGCCTCTCAGAGCCTATGAGATAGGGTTGATTCTAAACCTCACAGTGGTTGTTATCTAGATATGTGTGGTAAGCTGTGGGGAAATGCTTTGTTAACGCTGAAGTATTGCATGAAAGATACTTTCCATCATAGAAATATAGACTGTTTCATAATCCTAGACTATTTTAGGGAATCTAGGAAAAGGAAGATGTATTTAACTATTTTCCTTTTCTCTTAATTCCTTTGTGGAATGTGGCACTGCATAAATACATATTTTTTTAAAAAAACCTCTTCTTCCTCCCAAGTTCAAATAAGTGGTATTTTTACTTCCTCTCTACTAAAATTTAGTAGAGAAAAGAGGAAAGAGAAGTTGCTGCTGAGTAAAAGAAGTGAGCAAAGGAAAAAGGCATTTTTAGAAAGTTTTTGAACTATTGTGATTTGGGAGAAAAAGAGAAGTTTTTTAAAATGATAATAACGTGCCATGTAAGTTCCAGGCAGCAAGCAGATAATGCAAGTCCTCAGATTCTTATACCACTAAAAGATTTTTAGTGAAAGTTTGTTTTTTAGTCCAGTTCAAGAAAAACACAAAGAGAGCACACTGAGTTCGTATGTCCCCTGCACCATTTCTCCTGTTACTAACATCTTACAGCGGTGTATCATATTTATTACCATTAGTAATAGTAATGGTCGCTAAAGTCCATACATTATTCAGATATTCTTAGTTTTTATCTAATGTCCTTTTTGTATTCCAGGATTCCACCCGCAATATCACATTGCATTTAGTCATTGATTGCTACTCCAGGTGGTCTGGATTCAGAATTTACTGGTAGTGTGTATCTGTGTATAAAACTAGTTACTCTTTCTAAGAGTCTCTATTGACCATGCTAGTAAAGCATTCATAGCTTCATACCAGCCTAGTAATATTACCTCCACCCCGGAGCTTAGCTGTATAGCCACTTTAAACAAAACATGGGCAAAACCTAGCGTGGAAATTAAAAAAAAAAAAAAATAGCCCACAGCAGCCACAGCAAATGACAGCACATGGCTGCTAACATTACTTCTCTAATTCATACTTTATTAAAGAAGGGAAGACTAGGGAAGGGGAGGACTTGAGGATGGAAGCAAAACAAACACCCGGGCTTGGATGTTACATTTGAGATGTCTGTGAGACATGGGAATGCAGATAGTTGGAACCACGCATCTCGCTGCAGAAAGAGGGAGGAGCCAGGAGACTGGGTAAGAGTTCATCACCCAGAGAGTGAGAACAGGTGTTGGAGCAAAGACCGGCAGACTGAGCTCCAGGTTTGGACATTAAGAACAGGAGGGGGAAACAGTGAATCAGGCACCCATCATAGGGAGAGCTGAGAGAGAGTGCCGTCTACATGGGGAGGGGTGATCACCACCTCAGACACCGTGATGGGTAAGTGAGATGGTGATTTACCAGGCACCCCAGATTTGGTAACGTGGAGATGGTGGGAAAGCCACGACTGCCTCATTTTTAACTGAAGGCAATAATAGTGCAGACCTAGAGAATGTTGTGAGGATTCGCATATAACACATGTGAAGTGCTTAGTGCAGGAAGTGTGCAGTCACACTATTTTAATGGGATACGGTTTACAGATGACTTTCATGTAGGTTGGCTGCTGTGAGTCTTCCAGGTGATCTGAAAGAAAGGAGTGGCCATTACAATCATTGTGCCCGCTGACTAGTAAGGACCCTCTCACCCTCTGGTTGGGACAGAGTTGTCAATTCATCCCTCATTGAGCATTTTCACACCTGGCCTGAGCATAGCCTTTTTGCTCTATTTTGTTTTGTACAAAAATAAAAACAAACCTGTTCGTTGTAATTGTTTTTTAAAATGAGTGGGATGTAGAGCTTTTCCCTTATAAATAAACATCTAATGCTTCGCCCTTCTCGTTGAGAGTGTCTGACGTGTATAAAAAAAGACTACTTCATTATTTCAAGTCTTGGGGAATGGAGATGGCATCACCATTATAAAGAGAGAGGGGAACTCGGCTCATGAACCTGAGGACCCCAGAGTTCTTGATCTAAAGCAGGCAGCAAAGGATCCCTGAGTTCTTGATCTAAAGCAGGCAGCAAAGCTGGCCTTTGGCCCCAGTTCCTTGTGTGCTGGGCTCCCTGCTCTGTGTGACTGTCCTGCTGCCACAAGGTCCAAACTCTCGTTGGTCTCCATCCTGCCTGCACATTAGATTCACCAGGGACCTTTCAGATAATGTTCATGTTATGGCTCACACTCTGATTTTCTGATTTAATTCATCTGGGGTAGGCCCAGACATTAGTATATCATTGTAATGAAGTTTATTGAGATACAATTTACACATAGTAGAATTTCCCCTTTTGAGTACAGTTCTCTGTGTTTTGACATGAGCACAGGCATCCAGTCATATGGCCAACTCCACAGTCAAGATCTGAACATTTGCATCACTCCAAAACCTCCTGTGTGCCCGCTTTGTCATCCTTTCCCCCAATGCATGGCCCTGGCAGCCACTCCTCTGCTTTCTGGGGCACCGCTAATTCTTAAATGCAGGTGATTTTAATATGCAACTGAATACAGCTGCCTGGCAGCCTTTAATAAGATGCTTGGGGCACAGGGATGAGAACTGCTGGGCTCAGTTAACACAGTACAGGATCATCCATCAGATGATCGTTGACTTAGGCTTTCTTACGGATTTTAGCTGAGAGAAGGCAGTTCTGTTGCCCACTCTTGCTGCTGTTGTTTCTTTGTTTAGTGGTAATTGGAAGGGAGAAGGGACTGGAGTGAGAGGAGGCTCCTGGCATTGTCTGGGGAGAGCAGGCCTCCTGAACCTGCCACAGGGAGCACTGTGAGGGCATCAGATATGTATGCAGCCATTTTTAGGTGACTGACACTGTTCCCAGCAATGTGGACACGATAATGAACTACATATACAGCTCAAATGGGGCTTGCTTCAAGTGCATGGAGATAGGCAAGGAACAAATACACCCATATGCAAATTAGAAAATATGTATCAGAAAATGTGATGCACAGAACTGAATCCAAGTGATACTCTAGAGTGTGGGGGCTACTTTAGATTGAGTGGCCCAGGAGAGCTTCTCTGAAAAGGTTACATTTAAGCTGAGACTTGAATGTTATGAAGAAAGCAGCCATGAGGAGTTTAATGAATATTCCAGGCCAAAGGAACAGCCAGTGCAAAGGCTTTACAGTTGGAAATAAGACTCATGGGCCTTAGAACATAAAGAAAGATGTTCTCAGGATGTTGAGGATGTCTCAGATTTTGGAAGTCAACGTCTGGTCACTAGTGACACATCTCTACTGTCTTCTGATACAGCCTGCATCTTTTGCATACATATATTCCCAGTCCCTACCTGGAATTCCAGTTGACCAGGCCCAAAGACATTCAGCTGTAACTGTGACATCACTCACAGGGCAGTTGAGCAGCTCTGCTTTGGGCTAATGGGCTCCTGCCGATTAGCACAGGGAAGGAAGAAATCAGAATTCAACTAAGAGAAATCAGTGCCTACCAGCAGCAATAGGGTCAGTATGGAAATATTTAATTCATTACTACATTGTGCCCCATATGAACTGGGTTTTAAAGCATGGCTCTAAATATTCCTTTACAGCGAAATGTAAAAATATGAAGCTCAAATTCCCAGTGCATATGTAACACTCTTTCTCTCTCTCTCTCTTTTTTTTTTTCTTAAGACAGCATCTCACTCGAACAGCCAAGGCTGGATGGAGTGCAGTGGTGGGATGGTGTTTGTATTTTTTTGTAGAAATGGGGTTTCTCCATGTGCCCAGGCTGGTCTCAAATTCTTGAGCTCAAGCGATTTACCTGCCTCAGCCTCCCAAAGTGCTAGGATTACAGGTGTGAGCCACCATGCCCGACCTTGTAACTCTCTTGAACAAAATAGGCCTGTCAAGAATACACTAAAACAATTACAGATATTGTGAAACGTAAGTGATGAATCTCTTTACTTTTGCAAATATAATTAGCGACAAGTGTTTCATCAACATAGAAAATAAAATAAAATAAAGAAAACCTGTGTCCGCTTTGGTGCAACTCAGTGAACGAGAAACGGTGCCATTGCAGGGCTCACAGCCGGTGTTCCTTGGGGGATTGCTTTTCTACCACGTTAACTCATGTGTTCTTGTTGGCAAGGTCACCACTGAGCACAGCTTGATCCTCTTGTCTTCATTCTCCTTTCTTCTGCCAGTATTTCAGGGGCTGTGACTTCAATTTAAATTTATGCATTTATTTTACACGTATGTGATAAACTCATCCTTTTTGTCTCTGGTGATACTTTTCAAACAGTGTTTCCCTGCTTCCTTGCTCCCCACTTCCTCACTGTGGCTGAGAATTTCTGGGAGATGTTGGACTAGTGAAAAAAAATACAAAAACACTCATGCCTGATAAACGTGTATCTTTCCTTTGGCACATACAGACCACTGCTGCAATCCCAACTCAGGCCACAGTAGATCAGCAAGGTGGGCCAAGACCTTCCCGTTTGAAATAGACCTTGTATATTTCAGAGTCCTTTAGTCTGTCCATGATGAATAAGGCTTTATGTTGTTCAGGTTATGGCTATAAAATGACAAATGATCACATTAATCTTTGTGTTATTCCTTTCCCCTAAGGACATTGTAGGGACAGCCAAGGTCAGTGCAACAGTGTAACCTGAGAGTCGTTTTTCCCTCTTTCCTTTCCTGTACCAAGTGTTGACATTACCTATCACATATGCCCCTCTTTTCTCTGATCTCAACTTCCTACTCCCACATAGCTTTTATTTATTTTATTTTTTTATTATATTTTTTTGAGACGGAGTCTCTGTTGCCCAGGCTGGAGTGCAGCAGCATGATCTTGGCTCACAGCAACCTCTGCCTCCTGGGTTCAAGCGATCCTTCTGCCTCTGCCTCCTGAGTAACTGGAGTTACAGGAATGTGCCACCATGCCCAGCTAATTTTTTTTGTATTTTTAGTAGGGACGGGGTTTTGCCATGTTGGATAGCCTGGTCTAAACTCCTGACCTCAGGTGATCTGCCCACCTCGGCCTCCCAAAGTGCTGGGATTACAGGGGTGAGCCACCACGCCCAGCCCCATATAACTTTTAGAATGCTAGAACGCTAATGATACAAGAATAAGGGAGGCACATCTGCTGCTTATACCCCCCAGGATATAGCTGATGAGGCAGCTACATAATGCCCTGTTCCTCCTTCACCGATGGAGAAATACGCTAACAGGCAGTAACATTGTGTGTGAAACATACACTACTTTAGGTTTGTGACTAGCTGTTTTTGTTCCACTATAAACAAAGCCGTATGCTGGGGAGGAATGGGGATTTGGCATCCACAGATTTCTGCGTGTCACATCACGTACATGCTGATAGCAGCTGGGTGCTATTATGTTTACATTTTTGCTGTTCCTGTATCAGTTAATGTTTTTGTCATAATGATGCTAAGTCCTTTACATGGGAGTTCAATTCTGTTGGTCTTGCATTGGAAGACCTGTTTTGCAAGAAGTGTTTGTACAGTATCACAGCTACTTTTGTCCTTAACAAAGTCACCATGTAACCATTACCCCTGCGGGTAATAAGGAAAATGATCCCAAACTATTTGTTTGGCTTTATTTAGTTTTGTGCTTTGGGGATGGTTTTTGTCTGGTGGTAGGTGTCTAAGTTGAACATCTGTCTCTCTAAAACTACTGTCCAGTATATTAGCCACTAGCCACAGGTAGCTATTTAAATTTGAATCAAGTAGAAATAAGTAAAATTTTAAAATTCAATTTAATTCCTTAGTCACACTAGCCCCATTTCAAGTGCTCAGTACACACACATGCACACACACACACATACACATACACAAACATAAACATTTACATTATCACAGGAAAGCCTACTGAACAACATTGTAATATACTGTAATATAATGTAATATTACATTACAATAATGTCCAGCGGAACTTTCTGTGATAACATTTTAAAAATCTGAGTAAAATGTGAGAAGTTTACGTCTTTTGCACTTTTTAATTATTCTGGATCAGCACCTATAATTTATCTTCAATCAACATGATGTTGCTCATGTAGAGAGAGATTAATTCATGTCAACAAATAAATAAAAACAACAATTTTATTTATCTAAATAAACCGTGTGAATTGTAAGTATTGATTGTTGATAGGAAGAGGAATTAGACACAGGCTGAAATAGAGTCAACTAGCCTCAGACTAAAAAGGAAAATTTTCCCGTAAGGAGACGGTGCAGACTGCAACAGCTTCCGCTTCCCTGTTTCCATAAGGACAATGTTGATGGGTTTTTGTGCTCATACAGTGCTTCCTTCTGATGGTGTAACTGTGAAAAGTCCAAACTGCCCTGTCAGCATTTCAGTTCCCCTCATTGTTGAGTCAGTATTAAGACAAACTGGAATGATAGATCTGTTCTCCAGTTTTGTGGGGAAAGAAACAAAGACACAGTTTGCTATGTGCCCTGCCCACCAGCAGGAGCCTACTACAAAAGAACCTGCCCTTGTATCTCCCCCTCCCCATGGCCTACAGTCAGTGACCAGGAGGCTTCTAGGAGTCAAAGCAGCTCCTATTATTATGGAAGGAATGTCAGCATTTTGAAACAAACAAAACCAGTTGACCTCAAACCATGGCATGTCATAATCTGTACATTCTGCCCATTGATAAGTATGTAATATAGAGGGCCATTCATTTTGTGAGCCTGTTTGCACCCATGTGGTTGTCCTTGCAAACTAAATCATTTTTTTAAAAAATGCAGCAGTGACTCATTTTCTAAACTTGATAAAACTTTTTCTAATTCTTTTAAGAAAAAGCCTCAATCTCAGAGTTCCCAAGTGCTACTGACTTAAGTGTGTCCTCCCTCCAAATGTATATGTTGAAGTTCTAACTACCAATGTGAAGGTATTTGGAGATGGGGCCATTAGGAGGAAATTAGGTTTAGATGAGTTCACAAGGGTGGGGCCCTCATAATGGGATTAGTGCCCTTTTCAGAAGAGACATCAGGGAGCTTGCCATCTCTCTCTTTCTACCATGTGAGGAAATAGCAAGAACGCTTTCATCTGCAAGCAAAAGGAAGATGAAAGATCAAAAGCTGGAGAATTTAATGCCAGCAAAGGATGGTTTGATAATTTTAGAAAGAAGTTTATCTTTAAAAGTGTCTAGCTAATAGGAGAAATAGCTTCTATCAACAAGAGGAAGCAGATGAGTTCCAAGCAAATGATTTTTAAGAAAATCATTAAGGGGAAAGGATATCTGCCTGAACAGATTTTTAATGAAGATGAAAGTGCCCTATCTTGGGGAAATGGAAAATGCCACCAAGGACATTTATTGGTAAGGAAGAGAAGCAAGCAGCAGGATTTAAGGCTGCAAGGACTAGGTTAACTCTACTGGTTCTGGACAAATGCAGTTGGGTTTATGATCAGGGCTGTCTTTATCTATAAAGCTGCTCACTTCCAACCCTGAAGGAAGGAGATAAACACCAGCTTCCAGTCTTCTGGTTGTACAAGAAGGAGCTCTGGACAAAAAGAACCCTTTTTCTGGATTGGTTCCATGGATATTTGTCCCTGAAGTCAGGAAGTACCTTGCCAGTAAGGGACTGCTTTTTAAAGTGCTTTCCATATTGGACAATGCCCCTGTCACCCAGAACCCCGTAAGTTCAAAATCAAAGAAACTGAAATGGTCTACTTGCCCCCAAACAACATCCCTAATTCAGCTTCTAGATCAGGGGGTCATAAGGACCAGTGAGGCTTTTATCTGACTGACTTTATTGTGAGAGTACAATATATAATACATATAACATGTAAAATGTGTATTAATCAACTGTTTTTGCTATCTGATAGGCATCTAGCCAACAGTGGGATATTAGTAAAGTTTTGGGGGAGTCAAAAGTTACACATAGATTTTTGACTATACAAAGGGTTGGTTCCCCTAACCTCCGTGTTGTTCAAAGGTCAACTGTACCACAGACTGAGTGGTTTAAACAACATAATTTTTTAAAAAATCATGATTATGGAGGCCAGAAGTCTGAGATCAAGGTGTTGGTTTCTTCCTGGGGCCTGTCTCCTTGGCTTGTAGATGACCATATTATCATGTGTCTTCAAATGGGCCTCCCTCTGTTCATGTCTGTATCCTAATATCCTCCTCTTATAAGGGCACCAGTCCAATTGGATTAGAGCCCACCCTGTTGTCATTTCCGCTTCACTCTTTAGAGACAGTTTCTCCAAATATAGTCGCATTCTTACTGGGGTTAGGACTTCAACATAGGAATTTGGGGGTGGGAGGGCACAATTTAACTCATGTTATATTACATGTTTTTTCCCTCTGATCTCTCAACTGTGTGAGGTTGTGAGGAATTAGAAATAATTCATCTCCTAAACGTATATCTAATTTGTACATGGGAATATAATTTAAGTCCTCTAATGCTCTATTTTTTTTTGCACAGCACTGTCTCTCTTATCTTAAACCTAATTCAGAGAGTTACTAGCTAACTGTTCACATCTTCCCTTTATCTTCTGCTGTCTTTATTCCGCACCCCTGAAGATTCTGAACCACCCACTCCTTTCTGCCTTGGGCAATGAATAGTCTTTCTCTTAGTGTCCTCTACATGTCCTCTTCACAGTTCTTTAGGGATCAGTTCTGATGATCTTGGTCTCTAGTATTCATGTCCCTCATCTCACATCATGGGACAGATTTGCCTTGCAATTTCTTTTCCAAATTCTGTATTCTTATCAGAAACATCTGTCATCAAAATATTGCATTTGCCTCATTTCATCAGATATTCAGTGTACCGGGACCCTTGTAGCCCTACTCCCTGGGAAGGGACATTCAGGCCTTGACATTGGAATGCCAGCTTGCTGGAACGTTATAATCTGGTGTCTGTTTGGTTTTTGTTCTGTTTTGTTTTTTGTTTTTTGTTTTTTTACACTAAACACATGGCCTAGACATTGGTTTTGCTTCATTTTCTCTCAACATTTATGATAATAAAGCTTTGTTTTCATAGAGCACTTATCTCCTGAAAAATTCACACTGCTGTGAACACGATCCAGCCTTGCAGTGTGCCTTGGAGGTAAGTAGGTGGCAAGTATTTTTATCTGCTTTTATTAAAGCAGAGGCAGAGCTCACTGCACAAGGATCCCCTGGAAGGGGGAGCAATTTGGACTTAGCCCGTCTGCGCTGCTCCTGCTCCGTTCATTTGGGCACCATAAACCCACCCCTGACAGAACTGCACACAGAAGTGTCTCCTTTGCAGGCAGACGTATATGCATGCATTTCAATGGCTTCCAGGAGACAGCGATTATGGAATGTAGAGTCTGAATGTAAATGGAATTTGAAATGAGCCTGACTAGTAAATTATTCTGAAAGAAAAACACATTCAGAAATATGATTTTATCGCTTCTTGGCGTTTTGGCTAAGATGAAGTGTAGAAGTATGATTTAGATTCCACCCATCCTTAGGTGCAATTCAAATGCCAGTTTCTCTAAAAAAATAAAGCCAACTCTTCCCCTGGACTCTGTAGACACTTGACCCGTCCTTATTTTGTGGTGTATAACTCACCACACTTTTTCTTGTTGCTCTCCTGGTCAGAGTCTATGCCTGATCCATCTCTGTGGATAAGCACTCAGAAATGTTTTCTGAAGTAGAGTGAAAGGAACTAACCTCTGTTCTTTGTGACTGGCACAGAGCCCAACAGTTTCTTCCAGTGGGAGGTCATGAGCGTCTTGAGGCAACCAGAAGATTGTCATGGTTGGATTGTCCTCTCACTTTGCTTCACGCTCACTGCTTGACCACTGATTATTTTGGAGAATCTCTCTCTCCTTGGCCAAGGCTTTGGGTATTATAACCAAGACAGCATGATCTAACCAGCCATTTTATCAGCAGCGGCTCTGAGAGCCCAGTGTTGGGTGCCACCCCTGCAGAGGGACATTGTGAAGTATCTTTATGTCCTTCGAGCATCGCTCCTTCCCATCAACTGACAGGGTGGAGTAACAGCATCCAGTTACTGACCTTCCAGGAATAATGTGAGCATTGGATGTATTAGGCCTCTGAAGTATATCTGTGCTGCTCTGATAAAAGGTGCTTTAAGTAGGGTTGCTTGTTAAAAATAAGTAATGCCAATACTCAGGCTGCCCCCTGTGTTTTCCTTTCCCTTGCTCCCTTAGATGTTTTTCAAAGGTGCCAATAAAGCCTGCAAAACATGGGTAATGAAAAGGAAGAGAGAGCAAGTTCTTTTTGTCATAAGCGTGAACTGTGAGTCATCTCTTCTGAGTCACCGTGAACATACAAAGGAAGCCAATCAGTAGGGGTGCACTCTAATAGGATGTTTCTCCAATGACTCACACAGGCCTGGAATGAGGAGCAGCCTGAATCAAGACAAACAAGTATATTTTTAAATCTGGAAGGGCGCGCTTCCTGGTGCAATATGATGATTAGTCCTACACACTTACATGCTTATTTTAGCCCAGGCACTGAAATGTGTGGGCATGGTCTCCACGGAGCCTTCTCCTGTGGTCATGTTTTGTTTTGCCAGTGGGGAAGGATGTTTAATGATTAACAGTCACTATCAAGAATATAATATTTCAGTGCAATATTTCAAATGTGAGGAGAAGAAGAGTTTTTGAGTGTTGTGACTTCAAGAACTTGGCTGCATTGGATAAGGCCTACTTCGCGTGTAAGCATGCATTCCACAAACATTTTTTGAGGCCCTTAGTACTGAATATATAAAGAGAGAGAAGGCATACTCCTAAGCCTCAACAGTCTTCGAATTTCCACAGGGAGACATAAAAGCAAACGGAGCATTGGAAAATTGGCAGAGGGTGAGATGGAGACACTTAGAAGGTTCAACCTATAGAGAATGGGCGTAAAAGGATCCCTCGGAAGTGGGAACAACTGCTCTGGATTCTGAAAGACCTGCAGGAGTTACCACTGAGGAGTGGACTGAGATGAGGAAGGGTGATTAAGGCAGAGGGAAAAGCATGTATTAAATCTAGAAGTCTTCCGAACAGTTTATTTTATGTTTTTGGTTATTCTCTTATTTTCTCAAAATTTTGCAGTTGTTTTCTTCTTTTCTCCTGGCAAATGCATTCTGGAAACATTTTTTCAAGCTGTCCCAGAAACCATCTCATTCAGGGCGAGTCAGTTGTGAAGAGGCATTACTTTATCTGAAGGATTTTAAGCAGAGGCTATAAACGTGGCTGGAGTTAGGTTTTCACGAGCTCCTCATGGAAGACAGTGAGGGAAATGGTTCTGTCCCGAGGCTGGGAGACCATTGTAGCCTTTTGTCTTAATCCAGAAGAGCAGTGATGAGCACCTGAACCAAGGTCAGTGGCAATGGGAAAGGAAAGGAATAAATGTAATATATTTGTGAGATGATGATTGAGAGAGGAGTCAAGGCTACCCTGGCCAACTGAGTGGAAATAGCTGAGATGGAGAACCTAGTAAGTTTGGATAAGCCATAAAGATTAGGAGTTAACGTTTTGTTAATTTTGACTTTGAGGTGGCTAAGAGACGGCTAAGATGGGCGTATCCATTAAGGAGTTGTCTGGAGCTCGGGAAGCTATCTTGGTTCAAAGTAGAGATTTGGCATCTATGAACGTAGAAGCTTCAGGACCAGCTTAGTCCTCCTTCGGCAAGAGTGAAGAGTGAGAAGAAAAGAGTGGTGAGAAAAGAACTTTGGGCGTAAGGAAAACAAACAAAAACAAAAAACGAATCTGTGAAGGAGACAAGAAAGAGCAATGAGATTGAGAAGAAGAACAATTATCTAAATATCTCTTCTCCAGTATTAGTGAGCTGATGCTTTTTTCCCCTGTGAGGTCCTAATGACTATCAAATAATTTTGAAGCCATTCATAAAGAACCTGCGTGAATATATACACATACTCGATAGATGTCTTTCTTACTAAGAACCATGTTGTCATATTGGGTATCTTATTGTACATTGTATTAACCGTATAAGATGTCCTGGGTCACTTCTATGTGTTGGAGAATAGAATAGTAAAAATGCTCTCTGGTTTTAGAGAATTGGCAGGTGTTTATAAAATGTAAGTTTCAGAATGCATTTGTCAAGGGAGAGAAAAAACCAGTTTCAAATATTAGTAACAAAATTGAATGACTAAGAAATAAAATAAAATATCTGCAAGGAATGGGAACAAAAACGCCTGAGAGTATCAACTCTTATTTCACATAGGAGGAAGTTCTGAACAATTTCATCAGTATTTTTCTTCCTTTAAAAGCATCTTATGTTTAGTCTCATCCTTAGGTTTTCATTAAGTTGTGTTCTTATCTAAAATGGTCTCTACTTAGTGAAGATTTTTAAAAAGAAGAGAGAGAAAGATGGCGGCCAAGAAATTGGAGAGGAAAGTAGCCCTCACTGAATTTGGTTTAGGGCAAATTCTCCTGGAGGCAATGTCTGTGATTGGATTACAGCCACCTGAAAAGACTTGCAGGGATCTTATAGAACCTTCAGGGGTTGATTATCATTATAAGTTAGTAAGATTGAAGAAAAAAAGTAGCAGACATCCAGTATTACAAACAACTTAGGAGGAAACTAAGGTTTTAAAAAAGATCTTCTCCCATTAATTTAAGACTCTAATTCTTCACAAACACAGATTTCTAAGGCAGAATCTATACGTGCCTCCATCCCAGTGGCCCAGGAATAAAAAAATAATGTTTTATTCATAGGAATACCAATTAGCTTACAATGATGTGGAGAATGAAAAAGTAGACTCCTTATACCAATAACAAGAGTTTAAACCTAATTTTATTAGGGCGTTTTTATGGTGCAAATAATTTTTATTAACTGCAAAACCAGATTCCCTTCCAGGATGTCTGTACATTCAAGACAGTGCAGTGCATTCTGAGAGCACACCCTAGTGAGTATGCTGTGTTATACTCAAACTTATTTCCCAAAATACCACCAAAACACTAACATCTGTTGTGTTTGGTTGTTTTGGTTTGGTTTTGAGGCGCTTTCTGTGAAATAAAGAAATCCAGCTTATGTAATCTTTGTGGTTGTTTTCTTTTCTTTTTTTTTTTTTTTTAAAGAAATCAGTGTGCATGGAATTGTTTGTAATGAATCAAACTGATATAATTTGGCTACTTACTGATGAGAGATTCTAAAATCTGAGACACCTGGGGTAATCTTTGATATGTATGTGATCAGTCAGGATCAAAGAGGCCTGTGGTCTTTTTATGTGAACTGTGGGCAAATTCACATCTCCTACTGCATAATGGCAGCAATTATGTATTTATTTAGCTTCTGGGCCAAGGAGACCTCTGAGTGCACTGGTTATACACAGATCTGGTTAGGATCACAACCCGTGAAAGCCGCTTGCCTCCTGCACGTACATCTGGCTCTGCCTCTCTCTGGCTGTGTGACTTGGGCAAGTCACTTAGCCTCTCTGTGCCTCATTTTTCTCACCTATGAAATGGAAATAAGACCCAAACCTGTCTTATAGGGGGTCATAGGAGAACTAAATAACTTGATAATTGTAAAATACTGAGAACAGTGGCTGTTATATATTAAGCACTATATAAATGCATGGCAAGAAATAAATTGGTCTGATTAGCTTGAATGTCTTAATCTTTCAGGATATTAGCCTTGTATTAAAGGAGATGCATTTGGTATCTTGTGTACTGAAATCAGAATTTACAGCCTGGGCAACACAGCAAGACTTTTCTCTACAAAAAGTAAAGAACTGGCTAGGTGTAGTGGCACATGCTGACAGTCCTAGGTACTTGGGAGGCTGAAGCGGGAGGGTCGCTTGAGCCCAGGAATTCAAGGATGCAGTGAGCTGTGATCATGCCACTGCTCTCCATCCTAGCAAGACCACGAGACTTTCTCTCAAAAAAAGAATTTTTTTTAAAAGAGCAAGATTTATAAAACCAATAAACAAATAAGTAGTCCTTGAAATGAAAAGTCTGTGAATTGTCTACTTTTCCTCCCAGTAATATTAAAACAATAACATTTCTATGGGAATACACGTTTGCCATGGATAAATTGGAAAATTCTGTGCTGTTTTATCAACTGTAAGGATTGCATGTCCAAAAATTAGATAGTTGACAAGATCAAGTCTCCATAAAAATGGAAGATCAGAGAAAAAAAGAAGTGGAATCAACTGTTTTTGAAAATCACGGCAAGTAAGCTTTCTAGAAAGTATTAACTTTCTGCTTTTCCATGAAAGGAAATTCTTCTCCAGTGAGCAGCAAAGTACCGGGAATTCTGTACTAGAACCGTTGTTAAACCCTGGCTCTCCCTCTTGTTAGTTCTGTGAGTCTGGGCAAGCTCCTTCACTCCTCTGCCTCTGTTTTCTCATCTGTATAATGGGGATGATAATAGCTGCACTAACTTTGTGATATTGTTATGAAGATTAAATGAGAAAATACTTGTTTAAAACAAAAAACAAAACAAAACAAAAAAACAGTTCCCGGTGTATGGTCATTGCAATATTCTAAGATAAACAACTCACCTTTCTAGGCGGCTCTCCTAATTTGCTGAAGCAGATCCCCCAAGTGTCATGTTATTCAGATTATGTCCTTTTCAAGTTTTCCAGCCAGCCGTTACTGGTTTGATATTTAATGCTTTATCCTTTAGCATTCCCTTTTTTGTAAATCTCAGTTAAGTGGCTGTGTGAAACTTGACCTTTTCCTAAATAGTTACCACAGTGCTTGAGGATATGCTTCTTGGGGTCTGGGGTTGTGTTCATGTGCTAAGAGCGCCTCTCTGTGTTCCACTCATGACCTTTCCCACACGAGTTTGGGGAGCAAAGAGCTATGGTCCTTGCCACACTCACTTGTTTAAGACACTGAACCAAACAGTATATAGGCAAAAATATTAAAAGATTTAACTCTATTTTTGTTTACTAGTATGCGTCTCTATCCTTTCAAATCTCACATTGACCAAAGCATGATTGTCAATGGATCATTCCCTTAATATCCCCTGCATCTCCCTTAATGCCTTTGTCCAGGATTAATACATAGTTGACAATGTTATGCCGTCCTTGAGGCGATATGTTCATCCTGACAGAGGCTGAGATGAGCACTAAGCCCAGTACTCCTGCTCAAAGTAGGTTCCTGTAAATGGGGCAGGTGGTGCATGGTAAAGAGAATCCCCTTTCTGGGGACTACGTGTTGGCAATTGTACAGAGGAGGGCTATGTCTCTGTATTTTAAAAACATAATCAGATTTGCTTTTGTTTTCTGCTGCATTTGTGCAATGAGTTTGCTTCTTTGTGATGTTATTCATTGTTCTCTTTTAAGAGAACATCTACACTCAGTTTCAGAAAGTTGGAGGAGAGAGGGAGGAAGAATGGGTCATTTTGAAGGATGGACTATTTTAAGGCACTGGGTAAAGCTTGTGGGGAGCCTTCCAGAGCGCTGTGTGTCTGTGCTGGCCCCACTGCAGGAGGGCTGTGATGTATGTTAGGGGATACTCCACGATCTGTGCATGAAGTGGAACATAATGAAAGCCACGTAGAAGAAAAGCATGTAGCTGGAGGCATGAGGAGGCAGGAAACCAAGGAAGGGAGTACAGTCACGTACTCCCTTCTGGAAGGCTGACCATGTGAGAGCCATGAAGGGTGCAGACATGATGAAGTCAGCCTCCCCACTTTCCCTAGGCTTCTAATCAGGAGTGGGAATCCAAATGGAAGGAGGAAACGAAAGACCTATGGAAGCATCAAGAAGTGGAACAGAGCTTTAGAAGTGAAGTACCATTAGCAGAGGTCTGGGCTTTGGAGGTTGACTCAGTGGGCTCCAAATAGAGGGAAAACCATGAGCTAAGCATGTGGAAATGCAATCGGGGTGGTTTGTTTGACACAGAGGTACAAATTATGGTTGAATTTAGGGTGCATTCATAGATCAGAGAAAAGCAAGAAGTAGTGGAGTTGGCTCAACTTTAGATGAGTGTTGAATGCCTTGCTAAAGCATTTGCATTTTTTCCCTAACACTACAGGTGATCACTACAATGTAATGACTTTTGAAGGGGAGTCAGTTACTGAGCACCAAAGACAAGAAAGAACCTGTGCAATGAGCAATCCTTGGCATTTATCCTTAAATTCACATTTATCCAATACAGAATTTCTTATTTTTAGCCCATTTGCCAGCTCCTTAGACCTGGCTAATGCTCTGAGCCCCAGGTTAAGGTGTAATCTAAAGTCACACCATGGCTCTGCAAGACAGACACAGTTCTTAATGGGTCTTCAGTGAGGGACATCCCAACTGCTCATTAATCTGCCTGTATCCCAACATAATCCTCAGGTGCCCATCTCACATGGTTGGACAGGCAATTACTTATATCCACAGTAAATTTGCCGTATGACAGTCTCTTAATGTGCCACTTCTCTGAATAATTTTCCTCATAAAGTTTTAACAAGAGTATGCAGAAATCACTTGAATATATTTTCCTTTGCCTTGCCTTGAACTGTTTACCACACAACTAGAATTTTCCTCTTCATCTTCTGCTCTCCCTTCTTGTATTAGGGTTCTCCAGAGAAACAGAACCAATAGAAAAAATAGATAGCTCATATTTTTTTTATATATATATATATATATATATATATATATATAAAATATATGTATATTTGGAGAGACAGCAAAAGAGAGAATTCCTTATAAATCTCATGTATATATAGAATATATATATTATATATGTATGTAAGTGTATATATATGAGATTTATTATGAGGAATAATCTCATGTAATTATGGAGGCTGAGAAGTCCTACAATCTGCCATCTGAAAGCTGCAGACCCAGAAGAGCTGGTGGTGTAATTCAGTCCAAGTCCAACGGCTTGAGAACCAGGGGAACTGATCATGTAACTCCCAGTCCACAGACAGGGGAAAATGAGATGAGATGTCCCAGCTCAAGCAGAGAGACAAGAAAAAGGGCTAAGTTCCTCTTTCCTCCACCTTTTTGTTCTATTCAGACTCTCAAGGGATTGGGTGTTACCCACCCACCTTGGGGAGAGCTATCTACTTCATTGAGTCCACTTATTCAGATGTTAATCTCTACTGGAAATACCCTCACAAACACACTCAGAAATAATGTTTAATCTGGGCACTCTTTGGCCCAGTCAGATTGATGCATAGAGTTACCCACATCTCCCTATGCTCCATCAACACCACTCCCAGAAGGTAAGTAAAATGAATTTAGCAAGATAAGTGTGTTTCATACTCAGTTTTGTATTGCTAATTCACACCACAAACTTGATACTCCTCTCCAAAAATTTTTTTTGTTGTTTTTTACTGTTATTTTTTTCTCTTTGGGCCAAGAAAGGACATTTCTCAGACCTAAAAGCAGCTCCAGAAATGATTATTTTGCCAACAGATGAAGGGTAAATGATCCAGGTTTTGTTTCTGTGCACGTCTTGATTGTTTTCAACTGGAGGACAAAGGAAAAGAGCAAACACAGAGCCTATCAGCAAGACCATTTTTCAATTATAAGCAAATTCCCAAGGGCTACTTGGTATGCACTTACCAGAAATCTTAATTTGCTGGAATTTCTGCGTATTTCGCCTTTCAGTTCAACATCTCAGAAGATGACCTTGGGAATGCTGCTCTATAACTTTCTAGGAGATTAGGGTACCTTTCTAATGCGAAGCTAAGTAAATAAGATTTCACCACAAGTTAAACCTTAAAGCAAGGACTTTTTTGAAAAAGAAATCATATTTTTATTCTGCATAACATTTTATGACTAATATTTATGAAGTGCTTACCAAATGTCAGGTGCTGGACTAAGCATTTTATGGGAATCTTTCTACTATATCTTCAGTCAGTTCTACAAGATACGAGTTTTTGTTATTCTCATCATAGTAAAAGAGGCTGAGGGACGTGAACAGACTTGGTTGGGATCACACAGTTAAGTGGCAGAGGGAGAATTCTAGCTGCAGTCCTGCCTCCAGAATGACACTCCTAACCACTTTGTGCTAAGGTATTTACCTGGTTCATCACTCATCCTTAATATGCTGAAATATCAGTTCACTGGATTCCATAATAACAAGGATCCTCAAATCACCTGAATTTTAATTTCATTAAACAGAGACCAAAATAAGAGTAAAAAAAGGAGGTGGAAAGTTGTCACTTTTTCACACTCCTGTTTAAACCCCTTTAGTCGCTTCCCATTGCAGGTGGAATAAGTTCACCTCCCTAATGCGGTCTACAAAGCGTTGTGCGAACCAATGTCTGCTGGTTTCTTCAGCCTTGGCTTTTACCCATCTCTCCTTGCTCATGAGCTCAAGGTCACACAGATAATAAGTGGCAGAGCTAGGATCCAAACTCAGACAGACTGGCTCCAGGGCCATGCTCGTAACCACCTTGCTAGTTAGATGGATGGATGGACCGACTGAAGGACTAATGTGCACATGAATTAATGGACAGAAGGAAGGGAAAAGGAGGGAGGGAGGGAGAAAGGAAGCACCCATAAATGGATGAAGGAAGGGAGGGAAGGAAAAAGAGAGGGAGATGATTTGAAAGAACCCTGCAACACTTCTTTTTTTTTTTTTTGAGGCGGAGTCTCGCTCTGTCGCCCAGGCTGGAGTGCAGTGGCGCGATCTCGGCTCACTGCAAGCTCCGCCTCCCGGGTTCCGGCCATTCTCCTGCCTCAGCCTCCCGAGTAGCTGGGACTACAGGCGCCGCCACCACGCCCGGCTAATTTTTTGTATTTTTAGTAGAGACGGGGTTTCACTGTGTTAGCCAGGATGGTCTCGATCTCCTGACCTCGTGATCCGCCCATCTCGGCCTCCCAAAGTGCTGGGATTACAGGCTTGAGCCACCGCGCCCGGCCAACACTTCTTTACAGTTCATACACAGCTAGTCAAGTTTATTATAGTTTTTGCGTCGACATCTGCAGTACTCTTCAGTAAGACTGGGATCCCCATTCACGAAAGAAAATGCATGCATAGGCCAGTGGCTCGTGCCTGTAATCCCAGAACTTTGAGAGGCTGAGGCAGGCAGATCACTCGAGGTCAGGAGTTCAAGACCAGCCTGGCCAACATGGTGAAACCCTGTCTCTATTAAAAAAAAAAAAAAAAAATTAGCCAGGCTTGGTGGCATGCACTTGAACCCAGGATGCGGAGGTTGCAGTGAGCCTGATAGTGCCACTGCACTCCAGCCTGGGTGTCAGAGCAAGGCTCCATCTCCAAAACAAGAAAATGCATGCATATACTCATTTAGCCATCCAACAGATGAAATTAAATTAAAGTCCAGGTATGGAGAGGTGTACCCCCTGCCCAACTTCAGAAGCTGATAGCAGTTAGGTGATTGGTCCAGGATACCTGCATAAACCAGTTATGTACTTTTTTACCCAGCCAGTAAACCTAGTTACATAAAATGTCAATCCCTGTTTCTAGAGGTGATGGGCAGGATATACACAACACTCATTCTGAGAAGCCCACTGAAGTCGTATGTATGAAATGTTACAGTTTTATCCTGTCTGCTGGATAGACAGGATATCTGCTCCTAGAGAGCTCATATTCCACCTTTTTAAGTTAACTTTTCATAAAAAGTGTAACTTACATAGAGGTGTTCAAATCCAAAGAGCACACACAGCTCAATGAATTTTCAAACCACCAACTGCCCATGTAACTACTATCTAGATTAAGAAAAGGTATTAAACAACCCTCAGAGGCCCTCTTGGGCCATCCTCTCAGTCTCAGTTTCTTCTCCCTTCCGAAAGAACAATACCCTGTTTCCATTATCATCAATGAATTTCGCCTGTTTTGACCTTTAAATAAATAGGATCATATCCTATGGTCTCTTTAGTGTGGGGCTCTTCTTGCTCCACATTATGTTTGTTTCAGTTCGTTCATGTTATTGTGAAAGTTATTTGAATACATTCATATTGTGTGTAGCATTTTTAAAAATAATTTCTTTGTAGTAAGTACGCTGCTGTATGAATAAATCATAATTTATTTATCCAATCTGCTGGATGGACATTTAGATTGTTTCAAGTTTTTGGCTCTAACAAATAGTGCCGCTGTGAACATTCATATACATTTCTCTTGGAATGCATATGTATGCATTTCTGTCGGGTTTATATCTTTGGCTAGACTTGCTGTATTATAAAGTAAGAATATTTTAGCTTTAGTAAATACTGCTAAACTGTTTTACAAAGTGGTTGAACAATTTTACACTCCCATCAACAGTGGATTCCATTTGTTCCACATTCTTATCAACACTTACTGTTTTCCATCTTTTATTTTAGCCCTTATGGTGGACGTATGAAAGTAGCTCATTGTTGTTTAAAGCTACATATTTTTTTCTGTGACTTAAAAAGCTTAGCCCCTTTTCATGTGTTCATTGGCCACATAGACATCCTATTTTGTGAAGTGCCTATTTACATTTTGCCCATTCTTCTACTGGGTTGTCTGTCTTTTTCTTAGGGACTTACAGCTTATAGAAGTGGTTATGTGTCATAGATACCAGTTCTTTATTAGATAATGTTAAAGTTTTTTCTGTATTCTAAATTTGCCATTTTTATTGTATATTTTGACAAGTTTTTGAGTTTAATATAATAGAATCAAACTGTTTTCTTATGATTAATGATATTTCTGTTTTGTTTAAGAAACTTTTGCCCACTTTAAAATCATGAATATATTCCTATGTTATATGAAAACAACTTTATTGTTTTTCCTTTCACATTGAGATCTATAATTCATGCAGAATTGATCTTTGCAAATAGGGAGTCATAATTCATTTCTTCCAGATGCATATACAACTGGCCCAGTTCAACAAATTGAAATTCCTTTCCACTGCAGTGTCATTTCTGTCATAAATCCAGTAACTGTATATATGGATCTCTGGACTCCCTATTCTGTCCCATTGTTGTTTTTCCATCCATATACCAATATCACACTGTCTTCATTGCTGTCATTTTACAAGTCTTTATATTTGGTCCCAAAAGTTTTCCAAATTTGGCATTTTAGCTAGGTACGATAGTAGTTACTTTGTTATTAAAACTACTAACAATTGACATGTATCGAGTGCTGATTTTATCTCAGTTAATATATGAATCACTCTACATTTAATCTTAACAGCAACCTGATAAGATAGATGCCATTGTTTTTTTTTTTAATGGGGATATAGAGGCATGGAGGAATTTTAAGGTGATCAAGGTCACATTGCTATTAAGTAGTGACGCCAACATTTGCATGCAGGCCAACCTGGCTGCAGAAACTTTGCTCTTTTATTAACACACACCATGTGCCTGGGATGTGGCCTCTGATTACTTTTGCTGAATTGGCTGTCTTTTGGTGCTATGAGTCTGATTTTCAGCCTTAACACTAGTCGGTATTTTTTTTTCCTCTCTCCATGTCCTCAAAAAAAGGCCCAAGGGAAGGTGAACAATGAAGCATTGGATAAATTTCATACTATTTTTTAGTATAAATTTTATACTATTTTTAGGATGGCTGAGGATACAAAAGACTATCCAGAGTTCTATTAAACCAGACTTCAGGAGCTGAGAAGAGCTGTGAAAGTTTAAAGCCTCTGATCCCCTGTCCTGAAATAGCAGGGGTGGTAGCTTCTATCTAGGCTGAACTCATAGGCAGTGAAGGAACTTCAAGTTCTTGACCCCACTCTCCTCTTTTCACCTCTCCCACCTACAAAAGGTTCTGAACTTTTAGCATCTCCCCACGCAGTACCACCTTCCAAAATCAAACCGTTAAGGAATACCAGGTTTAAAAATAGAAAACTCAAAGTTTTCTAAGTAGGGTAAGATTATTTTTATACAAAGGTATAAATATACATCTGCATCAGAGAATTCATAAATATATTATCCAGACTGACCATAGAACCACAAATAGTTCTACTGTAAGTTTCTGTGCTGTGGATCACCAGGCAGATTTTAATGACTGCTCTAGCAGTTTTTCTATGTTAAATGCCTTTGTGTGTGTATGATGTATTCCCTTTTTCCTGTAATTCATAATTTTACAACAAAATGTCCATTGTGTTAGACCAGTGCGTGTGTCTTTTTCAAAGTGCACCATTTCCAAAGTCTGTTGCAATAGCTCATGAAGTCATGGTAAAAAATATTCATACTTGCCCAGTGCTTCCCAAATCTCTGTTATTTGTGAATGGGTTCAGAGTCTCTCTTAGCATCACCAAGGTCATAGAAAGGATAAACAGAGCTTTTCAGCATCTGAAAATGTGTATTTGTCTTTAGAAAATTTCTGTGAGAGCAAAAATGGTATGCATTTTCCTGTGATCTTGTCATTCTATCATTAGTCAAGTAATTTCCTTATGAAATGGTCTGCATTAGGTACGATTAACAAGTTGAGAAAGTGTAAAAACAATTGACAATTTTCTTATGAAAGAAAGAATATATCCTTGCTCATCAAACATTTGCTAAACCTATCAAATACCACTCTAATGTCTTTACACTCTAAATTAAATGTGTAGTCGTCCTGTCAATAAAGGAAATAGTAGTTTAGGAACTAAAGTTCAGTGCAGGCAGACTCTCTATATTCTATAATTTTGGATGGACTTTGGGGAGTTGAAGATACATTATCTGGTGTATATGTGTATGGAGACTGCTGTAATTTTGGACTTGGCAAGAGCCTTACAAATCAATTAGCCCAACTCATTTACAGGTAAGAAATCTGGAGACCCGGGAGCTGCAGTGACCTTTGCAAGGGTATGGTCAGCTCTAGAACCATTCCCTACACTCATTTTTCATTGCTTGTTTGCTACACTGCAGTAATCCTTGTTCTCTGAGAGCCAGTGACAGTACCTGCCTCACCACACATTACCCAGTGCAAAATAGGAATACATCTACTTTGACAGGCAAAGTGGTACATAAGTGTACAGCATTCTTATTTTTATTTTTAAAAACATATATGTTCAGGTTATAGCTGCTTTCAAAGCTGACTTGCTTATAAGTGAATGAGATATCAGCAAATAGAATCTGTTGTACCCTCAGTCCTGAAAATATCTTAATATTCCAGACTTAAAAAACCATTGTGTTGGATTTTTTAAATAAAGTAAAATCTCATTGTGTTAAAAATAGTGTCATTAAAACAATTTCGTTTTTAAACGTCTTACTATTTTTGTCTCATTGAAAGTGTCTCTCTAAATTTCATTTATAAAATGTTGTCTGCTAATTTTTTTTCTCAGTAAATGTTGTTTTCCTTTAAAAACAATAATAAACCTCACCCTTCCTGTTTTTATTTGTTTATTTAAACCTAAGAACTCCATTCTTAGACTTAGGCTGTCTCTGCAAGGTGACAAGCTCACGTGTATAAATGTGTAGCCTGGGAGAGGCTCCACTTGATAAATGGTGAACATGGCCACCCCGTTGGCCCACACTTGCACTGAGCTTGCTATCTTAGTCACTGTTCCCGTTTGATCTTCACAGCGAACTGATGAAGTTTGTATCCGCATACACAAACATCACTGTTTCTTTTGTTACCAGTCAAGAACCAAGTTGTTCTTACTTTGTTGTTTGCCTGTATCTCCCTGCAAAGGAGGAGTCTTCAAGAGTCTTAGAATGATGGCAGGCCATCCCCTTCATGTGGAGGTCAGAAACAGCAGTGCTGGAGATAGAATGCTGGATTTGATTTCTGGCACTGTCGTTGCTAGTTACTCATCTTCACAGCTTCTCAGTTTTCTCATCTGTGAAACAGGGATGATAATAATAGTACCTTTCTCATTATTACACATTCAGAGAGTTCAGACAGGAAAAGTCCTTAAAAGATTACCCTGCACATAGTTACCTCTTCATGTGAAATTTCAGCTTTGGAGTCTGAATAGTTCAGTAGGTTTTTGACATAATCATCAAGAATGATTGGTTGACTCTACCCGCCCTTACCTACGGGACCCTAAAGGCCGTTCACCAGATTCCTCTTTCCTTCCTCATCTCCTAGAATTGTTGGAGTCTTTAAGAAGCTATAGGCTGGGCACAGTGGCTCAAGCCTGTAATCCCAGCACTTTGGGAGGCTGAGACGGGTGGATCACGAGGTCAGGAGATCGAGACCATCCTGGCTAACCCGGTGAAACCCCGTCTCTACTAAAAATACAAAAAACTACCCGGGCGAGGTGGCGGGGGCCTGTAGTCCTAGCTACTCGGGAGGCTGAGGCAGGAGAATGGCGTGAACCCGGGGAGGCGGAGCTTGCAATGAGCTGAGATCCGGCCACTGCACTCCAGCCTGGGCGACAGAGCGAGACTCCGTCTCAAAAAAAAAAAAAAAAAAANATGATTTACTAAGTCTATGCCATGTACTTGATTAAAAATAGTAACTAGCTGTGCATGGTGGCTCATGCCTATAATCTCAGCACTTTGCAAGGTCAAGGCAGGCAGATCACCTGAGGTCAGGAGTTTGAGACCAGCCTGGCCAACACAGCGACACCCTGTCTCTACTAAAAACACAAAAATTAGCCGGGCATGGGGTCCTGCACCTATAGTCCCAGCTATTCGGGAGGAGACAGGAGAATCACTTGAACCCTGGAGGAAGAGGTTGCAGTAAGCCACGATTGCACCTTTGCACCCCAGCCTGGGCGACAGAGCAAGACTTCATCTCAAAAAGAAAACAAAAGTAGTAACTAATAACCACCATTTACTAAACCTATGCCAGGTGCTTGATTAAAAATAGTAACTAGGCCAGGCACAGTGGTTCACGCCTGTAATCCCAGCACTTTGGGAGGCCAAGGCGGGCAGATCACCTGAGGTCAGGAGTTCAAGACCCACCTGACCAATGTGGAGAAACCCCGTCTCTACTAAAAATACAAAATTAGCCAGGTGTGGTGGGACACGCCTGTAATCCCAGCTACTCGGGAGGCTGAGGCAGGATAATCGCTTGAACCTGGGAGGCAGAGGTCGCAGTGAGCTGAGATCATACCATTGCACTCCAGCCTGGGCAACAGGAGCAAAAGTCTGTCTCAAAAAAAAAAAAAAAAATAGAACACTTTTACACTGTTGGTGGGATTGTAAACTAGTTCAACCATTATGGAAAACAGTATGGCGATTCCTCAAGGATCTAGAACTAGATGTACCATATGACTCAGCCATCCCATTACTGGGGATATACCCAAAGGATTATAAATCATGCTGCTATAAAGACACATGCACACGTATGTTTATTGTGGCACTATTCACAATAGCAAAGACTTGGAATCAACCCAAATGTCCATCAATGACAGACTGGATTAAGAAAATGTGGCACATATACACCATGGAATACTATGCAGCCATAAAAAAGGGGTGAGTTTGTGTCCTTTGTAGGGACATGGATGCGCTGGAAACCATCATTCTTAGCAAACTATCACAAGAACAGAAAACCAAACACCGCATGTTCTCACTCATAGGTGGGAACTGAACAATGAGATCACTTGGACTCGGGAAGGGGAACATCACACACCGGGGCCTATCATGGGGAGGGGGGAGGGAAAAAAAATAGTAACTAATAGCCACCGTTTACTAATCCTATGCCATGTGCTAGGCACTTTACTGCACACTTTATGTACGTAATCTAACTTGGTGCTTACAAACTTTCTGTGGTTATATATTTCACAGATGAGGAAACAGGTTCAGAGAGCATTTATTTGTCTAAGGTTTTATGGCACACTAGGGGGCATCACATTTAATTATTTGAATGCAAGTTTGTCTCGCTCTCACCGCTGTAGTATCCTGCCTCCTCATTCCTGTGTTTTCTCTGACCTCCAGTGATCTTGAGCACATGTTTTCTTATGCTATTGTCAATGTACTTGCTTGCTTTTTTTTTAATACTAGTAATTTCACATGGCTTAAACAAATTACATACCAACAAATTGTGTACAAAGAATTATGTACAAAAGAATTCCAATTCCAGTTTGCTGTGGTGATTCCACAGTGTCATCAGGAGCTCCTGCTAACTGTCTAGGGTATAGCCCTCATTTTTATGCTGACAAAATGGCTGCAGGAGCTCCAGTCATCACTCATGTGTTCCAGACATGAAGAAGTTGAAGTGGGGAGGCAGAGACAAAAGGCCACAAGTCAACCAAGTCTTTCCCCTTTTAAAGGTCTTTCCTGGGAACTGTGCCCAACAGTTTTCACTTACCTGTTATTTGGGATTGGGTCATATGATGACTCTTAATCACAAGGGAGGCTGCAAATTGTACTCTTTTAGCTGGGCACATTGTTGTCATGAACAAAACTCAGGTTCTATTAACATGAAACCCAACTTGTGAGTTTCTTGAAATAAATCAAATGCATTCATCCAGTGTGACCTTTCCCCAGTGACTGAGTACCTGAGGAAACTTTGATATGTTACGGAAGCTGAGAAAGATAAAATACCTTGAGGAAGAGAAAAAGGGTTGGTTCAGCAGAAGCTAGGAACCAGGTAGACGATTTCTTGGCTGCTCAACACAGTTGTCGAGAGTGCAGCTTTGCCCAGACCCAGGAAAGGAGGAGTAAGGTCCAGAAGGGGAGCGGAACCCTGGTGATTCCAACCTAACTCCACGGAAGCCACGAGTAGTAGGAGGAAAGCAGAGGAATCTCGCACAGTAAATATACATAAGCATTCATAGATGAAGCTGCGCCTCTTGTAAGATTTTACTTCATAAATATTTTCTGTGGATAGAAAAACTTGTTTCAGATTTGTGTTGGCGGAAGTGCATTGGAGGCAGGGTTAATTGAGAAACAGAATGAGGAAAGCGAGTGAAGCAGAACAATGATGGGCTTTGGAGCCAACTCGACCTTGAATCCTAGCACCACTGCGTGCAAACTATGTGACCTTGGACAAGTCTCCAAGCCTTTCTAAATCTCCTATTTATAGTCTTAAAAGGAAGTTAGTAATATCTTCCTTTTGTGCCTGACATAATAAGTGACTATGAAGTCCGTCATCCAGTGCCCGGTGCGTGGCTGCTGGTCTTGGTACTGCTATCTCATGGCCGAGTGTTCTCAGTCAGCAGGTGCTGGCTACGTACTTGCTGTGATCCACATTGGACTGCAGGTCATGATCTGGGTTTATGTTGAAGGAGGAGTACGGGAGACCTAAGAGAGTGGGTGGAGGAATTAATTTTCAAAGCAGCAACCACAAAGAAATGCAGTGAGCTCTTGATGTCAACTAAGGTAGGAAGTCTGCTGCTGGAGCAGCTGACTGTGGGTTTCAGATGCTCATTTGGGGCCGACTAAAAAAAGCTCATGATGGAAGGTGTTATTTATCCAAGTTTTACCTTTCTCATATATAAAATGAGGATGTCCATAAGACCTACCTTCGAGGGTTGTTGCAAGAATAGTGCTTGTAGAACCGTTGGCATGTCATATGTACCCAACAAATTGGTTAATTACTAATGATGTCATTTCCCTCCCTCTTTACCCAAGCAAGAGCAGGGCTTGCAAGTCTCAGTTTTGTCTGGCTATCTCAGTTCCACTCATCACATAAAAACTTTTACTAGGGCATAAAGTACACATAATCACACTAGATCCAAAAGTGATACTGTGATAATATGGATTAATAACAAGTTCTTAGATGGCAACAGTGTTTTAAGGTACAGCTGAAGATTTGTAAATTTCATTAGCTTTGGTGCTTATGAAAGTGAGACCGGCCGGGCGCGGTGGCTCACGCCTGTAATCCCAGCACTTTGGGAGGCCGAGGCGGGCGGATCACAAGGTCAGGAGATCGAGACCATGGTGAAACCCCGTCTCTACTAAAAATAGAAAAAATTAGCCAGGCGCAGTGGCAGGCAGGCGCCTGTAGTCCCAGCTACTCGGGAGGCTGAGGCAGGAGAATGGCGTGAACCCGGGAGGCGGAGCTTGCAGTGAGCCGAGATTGCGCCACTGCACTCCAGCCTGGGCGACAGAGCAAGACTCCGTCTCAAAAAAAAAAAAAAGAAAGAAAAAAAAAAAAAAGAGAGACCGACTGCTCATTGCCCAGGGCGGCAAACTGCACAGGCTGCCAGTGTTGATCTTCTGAGTTTCTTAAACAGCTTTGTGTCGCAGGTCAGATCTTCACATTTGCCATCTCTCTGCTAGACATAGGCTGGGGTGGGATGACTTATATGTTCTTGCTTCTAACTGCTGAAATGTGAACAGGTTGGACTAGGAATTAGTGGGAAAAAAAATCACAGAAAAACTCACGTTCCTGAGAACAGTAGGCAGGTGCAATATTTATTGTCATCACCATCACTTCCCTCCATATCAGTGTTAACTTTTATCCTGTCCAAAGCACTTTCCCCTCAGTTGGCTTATTTGATCTGCTTTGAAGCCTAGGGAGAAGGCAGAGGCGATTTCATTTCCTCTTTTTTTTTTTTTTTTTTTTTGAGGTGGAGTTTCGCATTTGCCACCCAGGCTGGAATGCAGTGGTGTGATCTCGGTTCACTGCAACCTTCAGCTCCTGGATTCAAGTGATTCTCCTGTCTCAGCCTCCAGAGTAGATGGGACTACAGGCGCATGCCACCATGCCCGGCTAATTTTTGTATTTTTAGTAGAGACAGGATTTCAGCATGTTGGCCACGCTGGTCTCTCAAACTCCTGACCTCAGATAATCCACCCCCCAGGCCTCCCAAAGTGCTGGGATTACAGGTGTGAGCCACTGTGCCCAGCCCTCCATTTTTTAATTAAGAAAATTGAGGCTTAGAAAGGTGAAGTGACTTGCTCCTGATTGGCCTGGGCTGCTCTTGAACCCAAATCTTCTGTCCCCCGACCCCTGGACTCTTCCTGCAGAGCTGTGTATTGCTCCTGGTCCATGCCATTACTTTATTCAGAAGAAAACAGCATTACCATGTCTTCAAATCAGGTTGTGCCCTTTAGAAGTGGTGAGCTGTGCAAATATACACCATTTTGCTGTTGTTTTAAACTGTTGAGAAGTCTGAAATTCACTGTGTTCATGAAGGTTGAAGAGAGAAGAGGTTGGTGTGTAATAGCTTGGTGGCTGGGTAGCCTTGAGTGTGTGTCCATGAGGCTTGATCAGGGTTTGTTCACTGGGGGCCTGCTCTGTAGGATTCTAAGCAGATCCACTGCTCATCTACATGGCAGGCACCAGGGCTCTCCCCGAGAACAGAAGGTCTCTGCTGTAAGTCTGCTCCCACCCCTCCCTCCATCCTGTCCTGGACTTCCAGGGCCTGAAACCCTACCATTCTGAGCCTTGAGGATGAATTGACCTTAGAAGATATTCCAACAGCAAATGAAACACCTTATGTTCTCACTCATAAGTCGGAGTTAAACAATGAGAACACATGGACACAGGGAGGGGAACAACACACACCGGGGCTAGTTGGGGGTTGGGGGGCTAAGGGAGAGAGAGCATTAGGACAAATAGTGCATGCAGGGCTTAAAACTTACATGATGGGTTGATGCGCTGCTGTGTGAAAGCCTGAAAGTCATCCAGTCCTCACGCAAACCACCATGTTACATGTATACCTGTGTAACAAACCTGCACGTTCTGTACTTGTATTCCAGAACTTAAAGTAAAATTAAAAAAACAAAAGATTCCAAATAAAATAGAAAGACTTTCACTGTATGTAACAGCATATATATTTATTTTTAAAAACCTTCGGGTATTGGTTTTGGGGGTCACAAACCCTAATTCCATGGGCTTCACAATACCCTCATCCATAAGACATGAGTGGTAAGAAGAACTGTAAAGATCAAATGAGGTGTAATGTACAGAAGGGCTATAAAAATGTAAGCTTGACTGATGGGATGATGGGAGGGGCTGGGGTGCTGGTCTGAGGAGGAGGAGGAGAGTAGGGACCAGACCTAAAGTTCAGTGTTCAGAGCACTAGGTCTGACCCAAGGAAGCTCTCCAGTGGGGGCTTAAAGGCAATTTTGGCTGACTTTACGATTTTGCCCAGGACTGGACCAGTTGCCACCTTCAAAGCCATTCGGGTTGCTTTGACCTCCAGCCATCTGTGCCTGAAAATGTAAAACAAATGGTTAATGGCATCAGATGTTTAATGATCTCAAATGTCCCCTGCTTACTGCCATAAGAGAGAAAAGAGCCCCCTGGAGAAATAAACATGGATGCTATTTTCAAAGTTGCAATTAATCGTGTATTCAGGAAAACCCATCTTCTGCCAGTTATTATGACAAGAAAGAGGAAATTGAGGGTGATGGAGGAGCTGTGCCTGAGAGGGCAGTTTGAATAATCTGTATAAGGTCAAGAAGGCAGATATAGGGCTCATAATCAACACAGCAGTTTTGGAGCAAAGCCAAGGGGGTCATGTCCTGGCATGGGTTAGGGACTGACTGTTGTCAGTCAAAATATTTCTCTAAGGCTAGGTCTGGCTATCTGACCTTAAGCTTCCAAGTTGTATGGGGACCATCCTTTGGTTGCTTTTTCAGAAATGCTTTTTCACCGTTATTGCCTGAACCAAAGATACCTCCGCTTGTCTCCCTTTGGGGCACCTACCTGTGGTTATGTCCTCGCGTTTCGCTGTTCTAAAACTTCTTCCCTTATTTTCCATGTTTCCTCCAGCTAGTGAGACCTGCAACGACTTCCACCCGATGTTCTTCACCCACGACAGATCCTTTGAGGAGTTTTTCTGCATCTGTATCCAGCTCCTGAACAAGACATGGAAGGAAATGAGGGCAACTTCTGAAGACTTCAACAAGGTAATGTGGATCTCGGGTAGAGGCAGGGGATTCCCGTGACGCCAAAGGGGCCTGCTGCATGGTCCCCTGTCTATGTGCAGAAGGCATTTGGCAGGGTGGGGCAATGAGGAAGATTGCAATGACAGTTGCTTCAAGAGTGGAGAAAGACAAACATCCCTGTGTAGACATGAATCTGTGTGCTGGGGATGACCTCCTCCCTCTGGGGGTAAGCTTGGAGCAGCTTTGTTCCTTTTGTCTAAGTCGTAGCCACTAGCAGAGAGTTGTTCTTGAGATACATTATCAAGGAGAACGTTTCCTTTCAGAGCATTAGTTTGGGATGCCTTGTCAATATTGCAAGATCTGCCGGGGAAGGGGCCCTCCCTCCACCTGTCTAGGAGACTGATACACAGCAAATGAGATCAGAAAGACTGCTCCACCTAGTCCAGTGGTTTCTTTGTGGATTATGGATGTGTTGTGATCATCTGCCCCGTGCTGTGTCAAAAGAATTTTTACTAAAATGAAAAGTCTCTTTAAAAGAACTGAGTCATTAAGGTTATATGCAATATTTCTTGGTTTACAGTAAGCATTTGATCCTTTGAACTGAGATGTCCTTTGGTTTTCTATATCATAACGTCTCACTAGAGTGTGACTTTCACATTTCCATTTGTGTGTGAATAACGAGCAGAGGGAAGGGCATTGGCCAACTTAAAGAGAGCAGAAGCAGTATCCATGCTTTCATACAGAAGCAAAATCTTTGTCCTTAGATAAAGGCCTCATTAGCAATAATAACTAATGGCATATTGCAGCCTTTAGTACTTTTAATTTGCTGCTATAGATGGCTCTGAATGTGGTCAGGTTTGTCACCCATGCCCACTCAGCCAGCACTAAGGGCTGTGACTAAGAGTCGAAGGGTCTAGGCCTCAGTCATACTGTGGGGCTTTCATGGGCATGTGCTTGTTGCATAACGTGATATCTGAATTTCACCTGCACTTAATATACTTGTTGGTTATTGCTTCCCTGTCACCTTCTCCCTGGATATACATCTCATCCTTGTTTCCCACTATATTTCTGGTTTGTGGCATCTTGAACCAACACCAATTGAAAAGAAAGAAAATCAGGAAAAGGACCCCAAGCTTCAGGCAGGTCCTAATCTGACTTTCTTCCTCAGCACAGTGTTCTCCCTGCCATATCATCTCTGTCATCCCAGCGATCTGTCCCTTGCATCTTGGTCATCGATTGAATTCATTGAAATAGACCCCAGTAATGCCCTTCTGTGGAGAGCATTGGTCTAGAAACTGCAATCCAGAGCTGTTGTGTGTCTGAGCAGCTATGCCGGAAGACAGGCACGTTTCAAGAAGGAAAGTGGAGAAAAGAAGCCCATTAATTTCCTTATGATTATAACTGCGGCCTCCTAAGTATACTTCACTTGATTATGAGAGACTTTGCAATTCAGGTGCAAATCATCCCTGGGAAAGAGGGAAAGGGGAGCAGGGAGGCGTTTGTTCAATCAAACCAAAAAAAGAGAGTTAAATCAGTAGTCTTTGAAACTGGCTAAGGGACTAAGGCCACTTTGCCCTGGATCATTTTAGCTCTTTCATGTGCTGCTGTGTGAAAGCTATCCAGTCCTCAGCTTTGCGAGCTGGGGACACCTGTTCCTCCAGGAGAAGGAGACCTCACCAGCTGTTACGGATTTGGGCATCAGATGTCTGCTTTCTGAGAGATCTCATTTATCCTGCTTCTCCTGAATTATAGATTCTGCATTTTTGCAGAATAATATCTGCAAATAATAATGTTTCAGATATTATTGGTGTTGATCTAGGCACAGATAAGCTGTGTAGGAAATATTATGAAAGTTCTGCAGAGGACTGACTCTGGGGATGAGCATTCAGACACTTAAATCCTATAGAAGTTACAGTTTGTAACATGAAGCACCAAGAGTTCCTTGTTAGCAAAGGAAGCCAGAGGCCCCAGGCTGGAGGAGGTGGGCACAGCTGGTAGAGGGAGGTGACCATAGCTCTAGGGTCCCTGTGGCTTCTGGCCATGTGGTCAGATTGGTGGCAGACATCCTGCCTGTTCAGGGCCCTGGCAGGAGACAGCAAATCCCCCAGAGTGTCACTCTGAAACTTTTATCATAATTAGCCTATATAGCTGTGAAATCTCTTCAGTAAGACCTAAGAGCCAGGTTTTGGGTGCAGTTTCTTACTGTAGCTCTAATGCCATCTTTTTGTGTTGTTTACAGATCATAGATTAATGCTGGGGGGTCACACCTCTACTGCCAAGTAGGGATGACAGTTTATGGCTGAGGACAAACAGCTCCAGGCCTGAGAGCCAGAGGGTCCTGCCTCACATCCAGATAGCCATCAGGCAAGAGCAGATATCAGAGGAAAATCAGGGATGGGAAGGACAAGGAATTTTAATTTGCTACATTAAATACTTTTGTTGTGTTTGCTTTTTTTTTTTTTTCCTTTTTCTCAGTACTGTGCATGCCTTACTTAAGTAACCAGAAAAATATATCAGGTATTTACATTTTTATCATGTGTATATCACTTTTCTGTTGCTGATATAACAAATTACCACAAATTTAGTAGCTTAGACAATGCAAATTTATCTTGCAGTTCATAGTTCAGAAGTCAACAATGGATTTCACTGGGCTAAAATCAAGGCAGCAGCAGAGCTGTTTCTTTCCAGAGGCTCTAGGAGAAAATTTGTTTCCTTGCTTTTTTCACTTTCTGGTGGTTACCTGCATTCCTTGGCTTATGTCCTTGTTGTCCATCTTCAAAGCCAGCAAGGACAGCTTGAGTCCTTCTCACATGCCATCCCATCACCCTGATCCCTCTTCTGCCTTGGTCTTGCAAACCTTTAAGGACCTTGTGATTACATTGGTTGACCTGGATAATCCGGCATCATCTTCGCATCTTAAAGTTGGCTGATAATAACCTTAATTCTATCTGCAGCCCCAATCCCCTGTGCTGCAGAAGGTAACGTATTTGCAGGTTCTGAGGATCGGAACACAGGCACCAATGGGAAGCTGTTATTCTGCCTACTCCAGTGTGTATTTGATTTGCAGCTATATTCGATTTTTAGATGTGTAGATCAGTTTAAATTAATGAAACATGGACAGACGAGCCTTTCGTTTGTTTTTCTTTTTGCTGGTAGACATAATACCTGTCACAGAGTTCTGCTAGTGGCAACTCAGATACAGATATAATTATATCCCTTTTCTTTTATGGCCCTGTTCTTCCTCCACTAGCCTTTTTAAAAAGGAAGCCCCTGTGTGACAGCCTCTAGTTCATTTTGAAGACTGCCTTTCTGATTTTTTCCTGCTGCCCGTCTATCAGCCACTGTTTTGCTTTACCTGATAATAAATTGGAGAAGAGAGAAGAGCTGAAAGTTAAATCAGTTCACTTTTCTTCTTGTTATTAACTTGGTAGCAGAGGAGATTGAATTTAGGAACAAATGTGGGTTGTGAATTACTGGTAGATTTAATGTTTTTTTTCTTATTCCCTGACTGTCCACATTCAAATTCAGAAATAGTTTTTAAAAGCCCAACATGAAACATAATTTCTTTTCAACTTTCTTGGACACCATCTCAGGCTCTTGCCACTGTAAACAGAGCATGGAAGGTGGATTTATTTGTCAACCCTGGGACCCAGGGCTCTGTGAGCAGGGCTTAGCTATCTGCCTTCTTTAGCTCCTCACTGGAGAAGCAGTGCCCCTCAATTTAAAATTTTGATTTGCCCAACAAACTACACTGGATTCTATCAGAGGCAGGAATAGCTGCTGCAGCCCGCCTTGCTTGGGACACCAGTTTATAGATATCGAGTGCTTGGTAGTTAATGCCACTGCTGGAAGAGGGTGTTTGGAAAAGCAGCTGTCGTCTGCTCTTCCGGGCTTGGGAAGCAGCAGATGGAATGTTTTTTATTTATATAAGAGAAGTAGAATTGGAGAGTGATTAAAATATTTATGCTTTGAAAAGTACTTTCTTTCAGTTTCTCAATATAGCACTCTGCAGAATAATCCATTGATTCAGGCCATTGAGTTTGTGTTCTATGTTTTTGTCTTTTATTACCAATATTTTAGAGCATGCATTATTCATTTTTATGGGCATTAGAGAAGAGCTAAACTGCAGCTGGATACCTCAGCACACAAGTAGCCCCATAATCATTTCATTGAAATCCTCATTTTTGAACGGGGTAAGAAAGGGGACACAAGTAACTTGGATATTTTAGGTATGGGAATCTCATTTAAAGCATGTGTGGCTAACTACTCCACTGTAAAAAAAAAAAAAAAAAAAAATCTAATGAGAGTGTACGCTTTAAAATATATGTCTGTGTGTAGCACTGTTTCTCACCATTAACTGTACGTTAGAATCACCTGGGGGCTTTTGAAAACCCTGTTATCCCACTGGCCAACCGCACCACAGATTAATTAAATCATCAGAGGGGGAAAGCTATGAATGAGTATTTTCATTAAGGTAGATTTGACCATTAAAGGTGATTTATGTTAATAGACCCCCCATCATTGACATATGTGACACTTATCACAAGCTACTGTAAATTTCGTGCATTGATGGAGTAGGATGCTTGTTGACCTGTGTGACCCAGATTTTCATCCTAAGTCTGCTATTCCAGAGCTCTGTCTGATAATCTAAAAATAATAATAGTTTTTAAAAGGATCTATCACCCTCTCTTTTGGTGGGGTGATAATAAATTGAAGTAATTAGTGTAAAAATGCTTTGAGGTTGCAGTGAGCCAAGATCGTGCCACTGTACTCCAGCCTGGGTGACAGAGAGAGACTCTGTCAGGAAAAAAAAAAAAAAAAAAAAAAAAAGCCTCGAGGAAATAAAAATGGCATATGTAGTTGTGGAGTGTACTGAAAAAGGTAAAGCCTTTCTATGAAAAAATGAGTAAATTGCCCTTTTCACAAACAGACATTTTTTGGCTATGTTAAAAAAAAAAGTGAAGCTATGAATTTCACACTAAATTCTGAACTGAATTAATAACCCATGTAACTGACAAAAGTAGGCTTTAAGCTGAAATTTTCATGGATTTTGGAAGTGTCTTCCTCCAGACAACTTTATTAGGTACCTTAGTTTCCTTGTGAAACACATGGTAGCAGTCTAAAAATCAGAAGGTCGCATGATTTTCACATATTTAATGGCTGATGAGAATTAAGTCTTCCCCAACAATTACTAGTTGCCCAGATCTCTTCGCTGATGATTGAACCCTTTTAGAAACCATCAAAATATTTGTTCCTAGCATTGGTGTTACTTTAGACGCTATCAAAATTGACATTATAAGCCAAGATCAGACGATTGTGCCATACTTTCAGATTACCAAAATGGAAGAAACTCATTTGAAAAATGAAGTCACTCTAGAGTAAAAAGCACTATTTTGAAACTTTATCCAGCAGCATAATAAACTAAGCGCACACAATAGAGCTTAGAATCTCAGACTTGCAGATGAAAAACCACCCCTTAAAATAGCAGAGACTGTGCATAGGGAGAACCCAGGCCCATTAAACAAAGCTGCAGCTGCCCCTGGCCAGGCTGTGAGCTTCATCTGAGTCAATGGGAGAAAATCTCAATTAGGAAGAATGGGAGAGCAGGACAGAAGGAAACATCCTGAGAAATCCCCTATGAAGATTATTCATAGGAAATAACCACCAGCTAGTCACATCTAGTGGATTATAGTATGGGATAGAAAAGGGATTGTGTTTAAAACCTTAAAGGCAGCTAACACATGAATAAAAAAGGGAAATGTGTTTGCTTCTCAAACTGTTTGCAGCTTACTGACTTTCTGTGCCTGCTTTTCAGGGGACAATTATATATTCAGGAGTCCCCTTACTAGGACAGTTCAACTTCATAGTGGTGCAGACGGCGCTCTGTTGGTTAGCTGAGCTGGCCTAGGGAATGAAAGGTGGTCTGTAACTCTCATCATGAATAAACATGAGTCTCCTCATTTGCATGAGGCAGGTGACTGTAAAATATCTTGGAGCAAGCTGTGAAAGGAAGCTTTGTGCATCCATGCCCAGGGGAAGCTGGGAGGACTCAGCGTTGTTTATCTTCATTAGGATTCCATCTAGTGCTGCTGTTATTGATCTGAACTGGGCCTGATGTGGCTAATGAAGTAGGTGTATCTTTTAATTGAAACATGAATATTTGAGTAGAGGAGAAGTCTTAAAGAGCCCTAATGTCGTACAATGAGGTTTTCCATTTTTCAACTGTCTAGGCCATTAACAAGCATTTTTTTTCAAAAGGCTTCTGATGTTTCACAAAGGTCTTAGGCTTGCCACACAGGCAGTGGAACCTCCTCTAGAAGCAAATGCATTCTATGAATAGATTTAATTATTATTTCTTTGACATTCCCTGTTGGATAGGTAGCAAAGAGTTTCATTTGTGTGTCTGCTTTTAAGCTATTCGCGTAAGATAGTGTTACCTATTTCCATGGAGTTTGTCACTTTCTGTTGGACAGCAATCAAGATATGTCCTCTCCAGTCCTCATCAGTGTCAATTATACTATCCAGAGACAGCAGAAAGACTGGGAAAGTGACTTTGGTAACTTATGTTTTTCAATAAGTGTATGTTCAGATAGACCCCATTGTCATACATAAACAGATACAGATTAATGACAGGTAATATGACTCTGGCCAAGTCAGGGAAGCACTGTGGTATAGAGCAATATTTCTCATTCTTTTTTGCATTATCACCCCGCTAGAGAGTTTTTATAGGTATTTTTCCCCAATCACCCTCCCCCGAAATTGTAATTACAGATATATTGTATATCTCTTTGTGTATGTATGTATAACTGTGCATTTTATGTAAAAAGAGTAAGATTTACTCCTCCAAGAACCATTTTTGTGCCCTCCCTAAGGATGATGTCCCCACACCCTCATCAAGAATGCATGGTGCAAAGGCAAGAACCGAGGCTGAATTAGCTGGAGGATCTGGTGGCAGTCCCAGCTGGCCCCTCACCAGCAGTGTGACCTTGATCTTGTCCTTTAACCACCAAATCCCTTCTCACCTGTAAACTGGTAGTGGCAGTAGTAATAAATAATACTTCCCAGAGTCACTGGGGATTAAGCTATCATTAGGTTTGCTTTGCAAATTGCCCTATACAAATAGGAGGTGCTAATCTCAACAGGCAAAACCTAAAGTGGCAGTAATTTGCACTTGGTCGTGCAGTGTAATTGAGCTGCCTTGATTTCCCCAGATAGTTTGTTCAAATATCCATAAATGCAGATTGTTTTATACCTCTGTATGGGGGTGCGTTGAACTTTAGTTTGGCCATAGAGGGGATTTTGACCACTGTGGTCACTCCTCCCCAGCCCACCCACAAACAAATATACTGCAGGTGAGGGAGGGGACTGGGGACAGTACATAAAAATGCCAAGGGCCTCCCTTCCAGCTGGGTAACCTTGTGCAAGGGACTCGGTTCTGTCGGCTTCAGATTCCTCATGTGTGAGATGGGAATAGGAAATTACCCACAGCTAGGATGGCCTGCACCCTGATGGCATCAAGCAGATAAACTGGCAGGCTCAGCAGTGGCCTGGAGCCAACACCAGTCCACAGTAATGGAGAGCTCGGAGAAGACCGGGTGACACGGGATTCCAAATGCATCTGAAAAGGAAAAGGATGCTCATGGCAACACTGACAGCAAACATCTTCAGGAAAGGTGGACAAACTGCTCCCTCAAGTTTAGTGATTAACTTAGTAGTGACTCTTTTTTTGTTTTTGTTTTTTTTGGAGACAGAGTCTTGCTCTTGTCACCCAGGCTGGAGTGCCGTGGCACAATCTCAGCTCACTGCATCCTCTGCATCCCGAATTCAAGTGATTGTCCTGCCTCAGCCTCCCGAGTAGCTGAGATTTCAGGCTCCTGCCATGAGACCTGGTTAATTTTTGCAATTTTAGTACAGATGGGGTTTCACAATGTTGGCCAGGCTGGTCTTGAACTCCTGACCTCAGGTGATTCGCCTGCATTGGCCTCCTAAAGTGCTGGGATTACAGGCGTGAGCCACCATGCCCAGCCAGTAGTGACTTAACTTCCAAGTGTGCTGCCGTGGTGGTCTTAGCTGCATGGGGTCCATGGCAGCTTTTATGAAGAACATAGAGAAGACCTCAGAGGGTGATCCATTTTCAGGGACTGTCCTGGGGTTGTGCATTGTACCCTGCATCTCCCAACCCTCTACCCCCTGAATTTACAGCCCTGGCAGCATCTCTTTATAAGGAAGGAGAATGCAAGGAATCTTGAGTCATCCAGGAAGAGTTGGATTTTGTTGACCCTGTTCATGTAATTTTCTTTCTTCCTTTCTTCCTTTCTTCCTTTCTTCCTTTCTTCCTTTCTTCCTTTCTTCCTTTCTTCCTTTCTTCCTGCCTTCCCTGCCTTCCCTGCCTTCCCTGCCTTCCCTGCCTTCCCTGCCTTCCTTGCCTTCCTTGCCTTCCTTGCCTTCCTTGCCTTCCTTTCTTTCTTTTCTTCTTTCTTCTTTCCTTTTCTTTTCTTTCTTTCGACAGAGCCTTCCTCTGTCACCAGGCTGGAGTGCAGTGACGCAGTCTCGGCTCACCATAACCTCCAACTCCCTGGTTCCAGTGATTCTCCTGCCTCAGCCTCCCGAGTAGCTGGGATTACAGGCACGCACCACCACGCCCAGCTAATTTTTATATTTTTAGTAGAGACAGGGTTTCACCTTGTTGGCCAGAATGGTCTTGGTATCCTGATCTCATGATCCGCCTGCCTCAGCCTCCCAAGGTGCTGGGATTACAGGCATGAGCCAATGCCCCCAGCCCATGTAATTTTCATAAAAATGGTTAAACTGTTTAAAACCTGCTTAAATAAAGGTTGACTGCTGTCTTTAGCTGAAGACATTTTTAATATGTTTTGCTTTCTGGACATTTTCTATAACAGGAGCATTTATAAAAATGGTTTTGACCGGCCGGGCGCGGTGGCTCAAGCCTGTAATCCCAGCACTTTGGGAGGCCGAGACGGGCGGATCACGAGGTCAGGAGATCGAGACCATCCTGGCTAACACGGTGAAACCCCGTCTCTACTAAAAAATACAAAAAACTAGCCGGGCGAAGTGGCGGGCGCCTGTGGTCCCAGCTACTCGGGAGGCTGAGGCAGGAGAATGGCGTGAACCCGGGAGGCAGAGCTTGCAGTGAGCTGAGATCCGGCCACCGCACTCCAGCCTGGGCGACAGAGCCAGACTCAGTCTCAAAAAAAAAAAAAAAAGAAAAAATGGTTTTGACCAAGAGTAAATCTCACAGTTTGAATAAGCCTGACAGTAGTAAACATACTTCGTGGGTGTTCTTTTGTGTTCAAGATTTTGCATAAAGTGCTTTACATTTCTGAAGTCTTTCTAGAGCCAGTGTATCTTTCTTTGCATGTGCTAACTTGAGATTTGCCAATTAGGAGGAGAAAATAATTGATTGGTTCTTCTGCTGGACAGTAGTGAGATATATCAGTTCCTTGGTTCAATTTCTGACCATCCCTGAGCATGAGAATAATGATGACTTTAAGTTAACTGCTTTCTATAACTCTGTTCAGTGACTTCTGAAACTTCTTTCCTTTTTATTAATATACATTGGAGCTGTGTAGGAGTTGTTAACTGGTTTCTATGACCTGAATTCCACATTCCATTGTGGCTTATATGAAAGGTTTGATAATGGCACAGAAACCATTTTATTAGTATATGTCCAATTAAAAGGAAATTACCTACATTTTAAGTAAGGCATGATGAGATTTAGGCATTTTAAATTAAAGGGCAGATAGGAAGCAGAGTTGGATAGCTAAGAAGGGTACCATTAGGTGGGAATCGCTCATGAAATACAGGTCCTCATTGATTTAAAAGAAAATATTTATCTCATAATTGCAACGTAAGTGATGTTACATGGGAGGTTGAGAGCACATTTCTAAAAAGAGATGAGTCTCCTAAGGCAGAACAGAAGAGCACGTAGGTGCTGTCATATAGGTGCCCCCCTGTTGCCAACTGAGGGTACCAGATGTTGTGATTAATGAAGGATTGAAGGCAACAAGGGGCCCTAGACAAGATAAACCAAGCAGTCGGAATGAGAGAGTGGGATTGGAAGCTATTTGCAAAGACTCCAAAACAAGAGCTAGAAAAAGTTAGGAGATCCTAAGTGAGATTTCCGAATGTTTTCTGCAGAATACCAGATCTAGGTGCTTGGTAGTTAAAATATATATTTAATGACTAAATCATTAAACATGCATATTCAACTTCATATGCCTATTCAGCCTCTAATTTACATTGCTTATATTCTGTGCAAATTTTTCAGAATTGTGCTCTTTTATCTGAGCAACAGTGACTTATGGGTCAAGATTATCTGCCTTCATTTTTCAAAGTAGGAGCTAAACACTGATCTGCCTTGTTCAACCCACACACTGACCCTCCTGCTCTGTCACCAGTCATAGAGCCAAATCATTGAGTCAAACAAGGCCGAAGTAAGGACAGAGGTTGAGAGGCCAGAAGAAGTTATCAAAGTAAGTCTACATTTGGCAGTGGTTCCCTCCCCTCCCCTTCTTTCCCTACCCTTCCCTACCCTTCCCTTCCCTTCCTTCTTTCTTTCTTGTTTTTGAGACGTTGTCTCATTATGTTGCCCATGCTCATCTCAAACTCCTCACCTCATACAATCCTCCAACCCCAGCCTCCCGAATACCTGGGATTAAAGGTGTGAGCTACCACTCCCAGCATTCCAGCGCCTTTTTGGCAGTCATCACAGGGAGAAAAATTTACGTTAAAACTTGAATTTGAGAGATGATAATTCCAAACCGAATTTCTTCTTCTCCCCGCCTCCTTCTTCCCTTTATTTTCTGATTTCTATGTGTTTTCTTCCTATTCTGGTAAAGTTAAAAATAATGGATGCTCAGGCCAACTGTGTAGGAGGAAGTCATTTAGGCAGGTAATCAGCTCAGATATCAGTCAGACCACTGTCTTCCTTAGGAAAGTGCTCAAGCCTGCAGCTATCACTTTTGGCAACAACTCACTCAGATGCCCCTGAGATGTCCCTCTTGCTGTGTCCCTAGGAATACCCATACCCTAGAACTCATCTCAGTGAACTGCAGTTGTCTGTCAGGCTTCCTAAGAGCAGAGTCTTGCTCTTTCTCTATTTTGAGTATCTAGCACCATGCCTGGGATCTAGAAGGTACTCAAAGTTGCTGTCTCACCACCATCATACATACAGCACAGCCACATCAGCATTCCACATCTTGGTTAATGGGGTCACTATCCAACTTACTCTTCAAACGCTATTCATTCTTTCAACAGATACTTATTTGTGTCTACAACACAGTGTTTGTGGTAGACACTGGGAATACAGATGTGAGCAAGACAGGATGGTTCCTGCTGTCGTAGAGCTGGCAGTCTAGTAAGTTTCTACTTAGAAATTTATGGGCTAGTCCCTCTTTGTGAAACTGATTAGTGGCCAAAGTCAGTACAATCACCACATGGTCCTTTATGTTTTCGTCATTGCCTCAGTTTCTGTCTTCCTCTTCTCTCACCCCAATGTGATAGATTGAATGGCTGGTCACAGTTCTTCACTGCTTCATGGTAGTAGAATACTTCCACATGCTTGCCATGACCTCATGATGGGTGAAGTATATTTCCTCCACCCTTTGACCTTTGTCTTGGCCAAGTGAACTTGCTTGGGCCAGTGAGATGTGCATGGATGTGAAATGAGCAGGAGCTTGACTGTTGCTCAAGTGATTGAGCTGGGCTTTTGCACTTCTGCCATCATCATGAGAACTACATACCCCTGGTAGCTACTGCTCCTTCATTGTAGGTCCCAGAATGAGATATATGGAGCACAGTTTTTCCAGTCAGCCCACAGAATTAGAGCTTGAAACAGCCACCTCAGCTGACCTGTAGATCTGTGAATGTGAGAATAACTTCTTACCTGTTGGGGTTGTTTGTTACACAGAATTAATGGTGACAATAGCTGACTAAGACAGCAACTGTTACACCAACTTATCTCCCAGCTTGGAAACCTTTCCATCTTCCAAATCTCCTTCAACACAGATCTGACCATACCATTCTTGCTTTTAAAACTTCAGTGGCTGTTCATTCCCTGACTCATTAAATTTTATGGCCTTTGCAAGATGTTCAGATTTATCTTTAATTCACCTAAAATACTTTTTCTGCTTTATCTCCCTATCTTCCCCTGCACCTACCCTAGGCTCTACCTGAACTGCCCACCATTTCTTGTATGTGCAATTACATTTTCATATCTCATTCCCTCTACCAGAAACATCTTCCCCCATCTGCCTGTTGAAATTTTACTTATCCTTTAGGATTTTGCACAAGTGCCACCTTAGTGAGATAATTACCATCTCCCTTTTATTCAGAATGAATTTTTTTACATCTGCTCCCACAGCATGGAGTTCAAATTTTTTTGGAGAATGTCTTCTAGCTCTGTAGTAGTTGTTTATTTTTAAATCTGTCTTCCTAAATAAAGTCAATATATCATTGGAAGCAAGAGCTAGATTTTATGTCTTAATATCCTCCAGGTACTTTTAAGTAGTATCTGCTCAAATACTTGGTGTTCAGTGTTGAATTAATTAATGGCCAGAAATGTTTAATTCAATGAGCATTAAAAATGGTCCACCTGACCAATAAGCTAAATTCATATACACCATCTTAATATGGGGTGGCCACTGTTGTTCAACTTCTGAAGGCCATGGGTATTTTGGAATTCCACACAATAAAGAATTTTCTTGCCCCAAATGCCAACAGGCCTGATTGAGAAACACTTCTACACCCCTCCATCAGAATCTCTTCGGATGCTAATACTCTGAGGAGGTTATGAAATGATTTTGCCATCTGTTTCTTAATAAAAATGGCAGTTGTCATTTTTCTACGTATGTAGCTTTATACAAGGTGAATAGAAAATTTCAAAGACATTAAACTTTTGCAAAAGAAACTGAATTGTTATTTTTCCAAGAAGATTGGTTGGAACTCCTTGTTAAAAAACGTGTGTGTGTGTGTGTCTGTGTGTATACACATATACATATATACACACATACACATATATATATTTCATTTTCACCTTCACTCATTTATTATATTGCTCTTAGACCTGCTTAACCCACGTACTCTGGCCATTCCAAGAGCACTGTTTTTCCCACTAGCCTTGTTTCCAGGCCAGTGGGAAAAATAACATCAGTAATGGTGCTTATTGTTTCCCAGAATGGCTGCCGAGAGATCTTCCAGTGCAAAGGACAAATGTGACTGTCAACCTTCCATCCCATGTAGGGGACGGGGGCTTACCCAAGCACACCCAGGAAATGTGTGCTTGTGCAGCAGGAATGTTGAATCACATATGTGAACACATCATGTCGTTCACAAAAATTATCTTTTGTATTTTACCTTTACCTCCTAAAGTTCTCTTAAATTGGGGGAAAAAATGCATCCCCCTTAGAATGTCATAAGAGTGGGAAGACCCAGTTCTTGCCTCAGTGAGTGTTTTAAGTGCTGGAGGCAATCAACTTCCCAGAACTCTTCTGGTCCTATTCTCCTTATTTCTCTTCCACATATTTGTTTGCGTGGCTTGGCTGGATCCGAGGTGTATGGCATATGGCTTTTTGCCGCTTGAGCTGCCACAGAAGTAAATGTCATTGGCACATAATGCCAGATTTCCATTTTGTGAATCACAGAGCACGGGATTCTGTCCGAAAGCTCCCTGGCCACTATGTGTTCTTAAAGCAGAAGTAGAAAAGGGTAAGACCCACGCGTCACACAGAGATGCTTTTCCTATTAAAATGCATTTATTGCCACAAAAAGTGTATATAAAATGGACATATTTTTGCCCCAATGTGTGTTTGAAAAAGGTTCTTGGCTTGCTTTATTGTGGTTTTGGCACTGGGCAAGCCTGGACATTTGCTTCCAAGCCTCAACTGAGCAGATGCTGGTTGGTCAGGGATTCAGATGGATAAAAATTTGCTTGTGCGTGTACCAGGAAAAAAAGGCTGTGAGTAAAAGATATCAATGTTTTTTGGATGCAGTTTACCAGAATATTTTATTCGTTAAATTTTCAAGTTATAAAAGCTTTTAGGCTGATAATGGAGACCTGAAGCTGCCACAGATGCAGCCTCAGCCTTTGCTCCCCTGCATGACTGAGGAATCAAGAGAGGGATTTGCAGATTCACACACACACAAAGGTGACATGGAGCCATATGCAACTGCCAGTATTGGACTGTTTTTGTCCAACAAATACAGCAATTTCAAATGGCTTAACCAAAAATTGTTGTACATTACATGGAATCAGCGGTACTTACCCATAAGTATTCACTGTTGATTCCTGACACAGTCTTCTTCTGTGTTATTCATAGTACCTATTTCTCTTTCATGTTCTCTTATTCTGTGATCATTTAGCTCACCACAATAAGTTGTAGTAAAGTCTAACAGTCAGGAGCATTGGCCCTGGACCCAAAGAGTGGGGTTCACACCTTAACTCCTTTGTTTACTTGCTGGGTGAGCTTGAGCAAGTTCATTGCCCTGCCCTGTATCCCAGTCTCTCTGTCTAGAGACTGATCGTCATAGAGTTGTTCTGAGGGTTAAATGAACCAAGATTAGGTGGAACCTCATGAAATGGCCAATATTGGACCATTTCTGAATTACAAAATGTGTAGTTCTGTTCCACTCTTCTTAATAAATGAAAAGCATTTGGGGCTATCCCCGTGAGGGAAATGACATGAAGATCACACAGCACACACGGCGCTCCAGATGAGGCATTAGAGAGGCATGGAATCTAGTCCAGCTCTGCCTGTGACCTCCTGCGTGACTCGGGGCTTTTCTCCTATCCTGCACTCACCACCCTCCCTTCTAGACAAGGCTGTGGCCCCGGGGATGGCCTCCTTCTGTGCTTTGAATTCCATCCCCTCTCACCTCCTCTGGGGTTCTCTGTCCATTATCACTTCTAATCTTTGCATCATTAGTCTCTTCCTCTCACACGCGGTCTTCTCACCAGAATATAAATAAACACAAATCTCTCACATTTTTAATAATAAATAAATGATTTTCTCAACCCCTTATTCACCTGTGCCCCTCCAGCTTGGTTTCTGAAGTCATTGCCTCAGTTTCCCAGCTCGCTTTTTCATGTATAATCCACTGTAGCCTGCCTTCTGCCCGCACCGAGAATGTAACTGAGCAAAAGAAGAGAAATAGGACTCTAAAAAGAACTGAAATATAGTATCAGTCCTTGAAAACCTCTTTAGCCACAGAAGTCACTGATTTTGACAAAGAATGACCTCTGATGGACAGTTTTAAATCTCAGTCTTGTTTGCCACTTTTGCAGCCCTTGACCCTGTGGGCCACTCTCTCCTTAAAAAAATTTTTTTCCTGTGACTTTGGAAATGAACATACATGCAAGATAGATATAGATATACAGAGACAGATACAGATACAGACATATATATATATATGTATATGCATACAATGCACCTAAGATATATATACAAATGGCACATTGAATATATATGGAAGAAATAAAATAACTATTGTTGTTCCAGTTACTAGCAGTATTTTTAGAAAAAAAAATTAAAGGGTAACTAAAAATATAACTGAGCTCAAGAAAAGAAATATGACTCCAAAGTGCATTAATATATATTTTGAATACTTGAAAACTTCTGTAGCCACAAAATACATGATTTGTAAGAGGCAAGTGGGAATTGAGAGGAGTCATTGAGTTTGTTCTAAATTTAAGACTGGAAAGAAGTCACATTGTTATGAATCCCCACTCTGATGAAGAAGATAGACATCAAAAAATTTATAAAAATACATCTTTTATCCCTTACACCTTCATGATATTTGTATCCTCCCCCACCCCCATCTCTTGTCTTCAACCTAAAAATATACCCAAATCATTCCTGTCCTTAAACAGTATTTTCCAACCCTGTTCCTCTTTCAAGTTCTTACCCAATCTCTGTCCGTCTGTGCACCGCCAAATTTTCCAGGAGAGAATGGCATCTCCACTTTCCCACCTCCTCGCCTCGAGGTGGTCTGATGTTCACCCACCCCCACCTGCTGCAATTGCTTCATTTAGCTCAAGGACTAAACTGGTTCTGATTGTTCTTGTTCATCCTCATCCCTGGCTCTGAGGCACTGGCTTGTGTTTCCTCCTGTGCTTCCTGGGATCCTCTCCATTCCTCATTCCCATGGCACTGACCCCTTTAGCACAGGCATTTCCCAAGGCCCTCCTCTTTTCCTCTCCTACCACCGCCTCCTCCCCACTTTCAACCAGCATCTGAGGCAGACAGAATTCCACCCTTACCGTCTTCTGAGCTCCACCCCTGTGGATGTCTGCAGACTCCTCAAACTCGGGATGTCCAAAACTAAACTCTCCATTCTCATGGCTTCCTTCCTGCTGCTGCTTCTGTGGGCTCTAACTCCAGGAGTGACATCACAGTCCACCCCGTATCTCGGACTTGAAATCCAGGAGTGATCTCTGGCTTCCCTACATTTTCTCCCTAATAGGTCCCCAAGTCCTACTGATCCGCCACCGTATGAGAAGGGCCACCTGCCTTTTAATGCTGTAACTCTGCTTTTCTGCACCATTATCTCAGCCCTGGTCTCTGTGCAGGAACACATGCCAGCATGAAAAATCAATCGGCTTTTGTCAGGCCGTAAATACCACCAAAAGAAAATCTAAAGGTGTTGTTAAGAGAGAAAAAAACAAAATCGTTTTCCTTCTCTCCTGGAAATAGCTTAATTTTTTTTTCTGGTCTTAAAAGAAATCTTATTGCTCTCAAGAATCACTTTCTCCTGTCATAGCTTAGCCACCCTGTGCCTTTCACTTATGGACTCAATTTGTTCTGTATCCTGCCTTCCTGCCACCATCATCTCTTGTGTGGACGATGTGTTTGTCTTTTAATTGGTCTTCCTAAATCTGGACTTGACCCAAGCCTAAGTTCTCTTTCCCCTAGCTGCCAGAAACACCTTTCTAGGACACAGCTCTTCTCATAAGACATCTGTCTTCGAAAACCTTTGGCTCTCTCTTCTTCCAGCAGGATAGCAAAACTCCACATTCTGTCCTAAACCATTCTTCCAAACAACATGCCTATTATGTCTAGCAGCACACCTCCTACTAACCCATCATTACTCATGCTGAGTGCCCAGCATGCCTTGCACTTCCCAGTATCTGTCCCTGACTGTGTTCCCTTAGCAAGGAGGAACATTCACTCTTTCTGATGAAAATCTGTCCTTCAAGGTCCAACTCATGGGCCCTGCCGAGCCCCTCCATGGGGACCGGAGTAATTTTCCCTCTTAGGTTCACTTTTCTTCCCCTCTCCTGTAGCACTTAACTTAGCCATACACCAAGTTTGGAAACTTATTTTAGCCAATTATCTTTGATTTAACTGGGTTCCCATTCGTTCTCTGTCCCACCTCATGGCTATCTTGAGGCAATGCTGCAGAATTCCAAAGGCTTGAAAATCATGATCTTAGATTATGGGTATTATCCACTCTCTCTCCTTCTTGTCTCTACCCCTAAGAACTAGGACTGATTCTTACTCACCTTTCTACCCCAGAGTGCCTATGAAGAAGAAAGAAAGAAATATATATGGGCTTAACAAATGTTACTTAAATTGAAGTTTTATCCTATTGTTGAAAAAAAAAAAAAGCTAATAATGTTTATTTTTAAATCAGCTGATAAGGTCTTAAAAGGAAAAAGCACACCCTAGAACAAACTTTGCAACCTACAGAACAAACTGAGTCTTACGGACTCATTTTGGCATTGAATGGTGTTGTGTGGCTATGTCAGGAAAAAGAGTGATTCTTCGAGTGGCAATTTCTTTTAAGACCAAAACGAAAAAAAATTAAGCTATTTCCAAAAGAGAAGGAAAAGGAATACTTTTTACTGTCTTAAAAACATCTTTGGATTTTCTTTTGGTGATATTTATTGTCTGACAAAAGCCGATTGATTTTTCATGCTGGCATGTGCTCCCGCACAGAGACAGGGCTGAGATGATGGCAAAGACTTCCCTTCCCAGACCACGCTGGGTTGAGGCTGGAGTCCTGGCTTCCAGCTGTTTGTGAGGTCAATTACACCCCTCTGCATGGGGAGAAGACCTGCACTTCCTTCTGCAAAACAGAAAGGAGGAATTGGCATTCATGACGATGCGAAAGGATGCCCTGCTACCACTTGGCTGGCAGAAACCTTGACATTTCCGTAGAATTTTAAGAAACTGGTTGAGACAGGGTTCCTTTGGCTCATGATCCTTTGACTCAATGTTGGAAATTCACCAACATTGATTATCTCATTTGTAGAGCCATCCTGTATAGTACAGCTATTTAGAATTATAGTCATTCAAGGGGGGAAAAGCAAAGATGTGCATATAGATGTTCATTTCATTGTTACTTATGAGTGAGAAATTGAAAATAGCCCAACTATTCAACAGTGGGGATATGATAAATTAATTTATGGATACATTTATTTCTCTGTTAGAATTTTTTTACTCATTCAGAATGATATTCATGAATAGTATCTAAATATCAGAAATATGTTTTGTACTATATTAAATGGGAGTACAGCAGCATGCAAAATTATATCTCAACTAATAAAACTACAAACTAAAAAGGGTTGAATGATTTGTTTTTTTGTTTGTTTGTTCGGTTTTTTTTTTGTTTGTTTTGTTTTTGGTGGTGGTTGTTTTTTTGAGACGGAGTCTCACTCTCTTGCCCAGGCTGGAGTGCAGTGGCGCAATCTCGGCTCACTGCAACCTCCGCCTCCTGGGTTCAAGCGCTTCTCCTGCCTCAGCCTCCTGAGTAACTGGGACTACAGGTGCATGCCACCATGCCCAGCTAATTTTTGTACTTTTAGTAGAGACGGGGTTTCACAATGTTGGCCAGGATGGTCTTGATCTCTTGACCTCGTGATCTGCCCACTTTGGTCTCCCAAAGTGCTGGGATTGCAGGCGTGAGCCACGGCACCCAGCCGGGTTAAATGATTTTAATGATGGCTTCTATGATGTTGGGTTATGGGTTTGAAAGAAAAATGGTTTCTTTTGCATAGTGTGATTAATTATATTTTTCCTTTACTATGTTTTTAATGTTCCCCATCTTCGCTACCTATCATGTATTACCTTACGATCTCTTTTTTAAAGAAGCACTTTAAATTATGTGGGTGTAGAACTGGTACTAAACTTCAGGTGTGGTCTGATCAGTGGTGTCAGTCTACGGGGAATTTCTTTATCTTGACATTCCATGTTATAAATTCAGACTAAGTTTGTGTATTCTTCCTTGAAATAGAGCATGGGTTTGGGCCAGCTTTGCCAGCCCAGCTAGTGCCCAGCATCTTAGCCTGAAGTTGATTGGTACTGAGATCAAAAGCCCTCTCAGGTTTGATTCAAGAAAGATTCATTAACTGGAAGGAAGTTCTAAGCAGATGTGACACCCTTGAAAAAGTAAGCCACATTGCAGACAGAGCTGGACCCAGTATCTGCATTGCTTGTGAAATGAATTTCTGAAAGGGGTAGTGTTCAGCAGTGCTTCTCAGAGCACCCTAGTCCCTCTCAGACTGGGATTGCAGGAGTGGGAGGAGGAAGGAATGGGAGACAACAGGGGATGAGTCTTTTTGATGTTTTCAGATATCCTCATCCCATGGCTGTACCTACAATGGTGGGTAGAATGACAGAAGTACTCAGAAGAAGGCTTGTATAACCTGTCTACATGTAAGGTTTGCAGTAGGATTTTGTCTTGTTGTCTAAGTTATCAGATATATCTAGAGATGGTATTCCTGGTGTTGTATTAGTAAATCCAGCCTTAAAGATTCCCAGTATTGGGGAGAGCTGTGAAAAGAGATTACTGTGCAATAGCCATAGCACATATATTGTATGGAAAGAATGCAAAGGAAAAATTACATAGAGGAAGAACTTTAAGAGAGCATCATAAGAATAGAGGCTCTCCAGGTGAGCAGAATAGAGTCTGCTTGCAAAAGATATTAAATATAATGAAATTCATGAACACAAAATGTAATAAATGGAACTTTATTATTTTCAAGATATTAAGGCTATATTCTTGGGTTCCCAAGACTTGAAGGAAACACAAGGCAACATGTTAAAGTGCATTATCTCAGGCACTTCCTAAATATTACTTGAATAAATGCACGGACTCCTCACTTCCCAACTGGGATTTTTTGAGTGTGAAATATGTTTTCTCAATGTGTGTTCGAACAGCTGAGAGGTCCAACACAATAGACTCTCACAAAACATAAGCAAGAGCACTTATTCAAGGTTCAATGTATGTGATTATTTGAAAGATTTGCTTCGTCATTCTCATGCTTTTCATTGTGTGGAGAGAATTGTAGGTAATGCATTTTGGAAACCATGTTCTATATTTAGCTCAAGATGACTTGGTGGGGGCAGGGATACATTTTTGCATTGTATATACATGGATTGGTTATTATACTTCAGGGCCAATTTTTATTTTTATTATCAAATTAACTCCTTTCCGCAATTAGTAGCTAAAAGTTGCAGGCAAGTACTGGACAATAAAATGGAATTATATTTTTTTCTAAATTTATTTTCTCCACAAATTTCTCCACAAATTTATTTTCTCCACAAATTTAGAGAAATAAGATTTCTCTAAATCTTATTCTTGGTGAAAATGGAGAATAACCTGTCAAATATCATTTGCTTAGGGGTCATGGTTCACATTTCAAAGCTTCCTTTGATTGGAAGTATTCATAGAAAGAGAACAGTTTGAAGCGATCTGGCTTGTACATGCTGTTGCTATCGAAAGATGGATTTAAGAACAGCAGAAAAATAATATAATATTTATCAAATCTCTGGGTGAGAAAGGATTTTAAAACTTAAAAATGATAAATGAATCAAAATCAAAAGATAAAGATCAACTGGTTTGTCCATATAAAACTGTTGTACATTAGAAAATAAAATTAAAAAGCAAAACAAATTGGGGAAAAAAAAAAAAAAAAAGAATAGCAATCCTGTTTTTGTGATGGCAGTGCTGGTTCGCTAAGACCAGGTACACCCTTAGTTAGTTTGTTTAGAGAGGTTATGGGTTGTTGCTGATATTCATTGTGTGACTGGCTTCTGATAAAACCAACTTACTACCAAGAACCAAAGTTAAAACAACTGGGTTTAAACAGGACTCACCCTAGAATTTCATATGGTAACTTATTGGGCCTCTGGGTACACTCCCTTTGTGGTTCCATATCTAGCCCTGTACAGACCTCTTGGATCCCCCTTTAAGCCTCTCTGCTTTGTCCACCCCCTTCAGAACATGATCTCCCTGGAACTGACTGCCTTTATCTCTAGTTTCATCTCCAATTTCTGCTACTACTTCCTTGCTTGCCTGGGTAAGCTGAGTTTGCTTGTGTTCTTGACCTTGTTGGTTTCTGTCTTATTCATCAGACCCTATATTCTTCCCTGCATCCCTGGTGCACCCTTTTCTGTTGTGGCATAATCCCTGTTGTCACAGGAGACCAGAATGCATAGGTTATCTGTGAGCCTTTTCATTTGATAAAATACCTTTGCATCTGTGAGAAGAAAGAACAGAAAAAGTAAGGACATCAAATGTTTAACCATTTGAGAAAACATGGTGAGCCATGGGTTTAATCTCTACACATTGCAATTAAATTAGTCCTCTAATGAGAATATCAGAAACTAGTTTTTTTCTTGAAAGGTAGAATTATTTGCATGTGAAATGGGTGTGTTTTGGAATTAGAAGAGGTTTACTTATTCATTAGATCTGAAAACCAAGGAGGATGTGATGAAGCTTTCCTTTTCCTATGGCAAAGAAGCTGTTTCTCATTTTGCACCATCTAAAGGATATCCTACCATTGGCCCAGTCGCTTTTTGTCACCATATTGCCAGTGGATGTGCTTGGCAAGACTGAGCTGACAATTTTGGCATTTTCGTTTTTCCTTCTGGCTTGATTTTTCATCAGCCTGCAATTCTGGAATTCATTTCCATGGTATATTTGGAAAATTCAAATCGGCAAGTGATAAACTCAGAATTTCACCAACTATCCCTTTGAAGGCTTTCAGAATGATCAGAGATGCATCATTTTGGCCCTTGTTCTTCAGGCCCATATTCTTCTGGGTCAGCCCATTCACTTATTAGGTCTGTGATGCCCCAGGAACTTCCAGACCTTGACTCTCCAATCCTGTGAATCCAAATCATGGTCACCTCTCTGAGCCTGGTGCTCTGGAAGAGGCAGGAAGAAATGCATGGGTTGGGGATCTGTTTATAGATGGGTATGCATTTTGTGGATCCTGGTGTTATTTCTTACTGTTTGTAGGTACCACTTACATGTTAGGCATTTTGTGGGTAATAAAAAGTAGCAAAGCCCAGGGAAATAAAGTTCATATTAATGACTCATATTTTATAACTCAGCCTTAGGATGCTTGGGAACAATCCCACCTGCTCCAGCTGCTTGCCTGGGGAGCTGTGAGGCCACAATGGGGTGTGCTGCTCAAGGTGCTCCACAGATAAAGACACTTGAGTTTGAATCCTGAGTGCCCCACTTACTAGATGGCAACTGGAGACGTGTTATCTGAATGTCTTGGGCCTTCGTTTCTCCATTTGTAAATGGGGCCTTTTATAGCAGAGGCCCATGGTAAGCACTGCATCTGCATTTTCTGTTACTCTCCTAAGCTTCCACAGATGTCCAGGCTTATCACAGAGAGCTCAGCATCCTGGGACCAAAAGATAAAGTGACAGTGTGGCAGGGTTTGCACATTCTGCTCAGGATCATCTCTCCATGAAAGTGAGGAAAAGAGATGCAGGTGCCTATGTATGGGAATGTTTCTATGGAATATTATTGATATCTCCCTTTGAGGATAAAAAGAGTTGTAAAAGGTCTCCTATGTTCAGTTGCAGTTTTGCATATGTTTTGGTTTTAAAAATGCACCATGTAAAATGATCAGAGATAACTATACTGGTCAGCCCAACATCTAGAGAAATATCTCTCCAAAGTCTCTTGAATGAAATAAAGGTGTCTCACTGAGCCAGTAGTGGCTGCACCTCTGACCCATTGAGGAAGAGTCCCCACTTCTTACCTCACACCCTTGGGAGATACAGTCTGATGCAGTCTGCACTGAGCCTGTTGCTGTTATGGAAGCGATGTCAGTGTGTTTTGTGTGTGTGGGCTCATGCATGTACATGTGTGTGTATGAGGGCGTTCCATAAGAGGGCTGAGATGTAGGTGGAGAAGCGCCTAGTGCATATACACCCTACCTGTTTGGAATTTTCATGAGGCTGTGTTTGACCCTGATGACCTCCCTCGTAAGAATGAATTAATCAAACAAAAATGGGTTGCAGCATAGCCATGTCATAAACTGTAGAGACCATTACCATGACCTTCATTGCCAGCAAGGAGCATGCATCCTGATGAAATGGATACTCAGTGGAAGCATCCAGTTTGGGAACAGGAGTTGGAAAATGAAAGGAATGGCTATAAGTGCCACCTCTCATAGGGCCCAGTGAATGGAATCCCTTCATCTGCCTTTTAAAGGCTCAATATAAAAGGTGCTCATTTCAGTTAGGACCTATAAGTGAACTAAGGAGAATTTGGACAGCCAGTTTAGAAATTATTCTATAACAGTCACTATATTTTTTTATTCAAAAATGCAGGCATACCACCTAACATTCTTTTTTGATTTGTGAATTTATTTAAAAACTATTACAAATGTATAAGAATTACATCAGATTTAGTAATAATACATTCAATAAATCATGTTTATGGAAAGGAATAAAATTTCATGAGGTTGAATCTGCCCCAAGACAATATGGGATAAATGGTACTGACAGTGCCTGCTCCAAGCAGAACAAAGGGTACCGGTTGTAACGTGTAAGCAAAATAAAAAGGGATTTCTTCTGACTTTTATTCAGATGCCCAGGGGTGATTCCCACCCCACCCCCTGAATTTTCTAAGTATCTGATACTGTGATTCCCTTCTCCTTTCTGTGGATAGCACATAGTCAATCTGAATGTGTTCAGAAGCTGGATGATAGGCTACCTGTCATCCATGTGGAGCCCGTGGAGTACAAGTCCATTAGGTGTATGCAGAATAGCTTCATGCCAGTTCTTAGGAGCTTGACAAGCAGTCATCCAAATATCATGCTAACAAAATCTGGGTTTCCCTCTCTTTGAGGCTCCCCAGCAGCTCTGTAAGCTTGTATATACTCTTTTCATCACAATCTAGAGTGGGAAAAAATCGCCAGAAAGGCCAGGTTAACTAAATAGAGCACCCAGCCTGTGATCTCCTTAACAAAACCACTGGACAAGATCCCATGGAAAAATTCTTTGGAAGTTTCCTCAAAGATGCTGCTATAGCTATTTTTTTGTGAAGCAGCCCCTCTAAAAATATTGATGAAGCTGCTTATTTTCTAGAACTAAAATCATGACTAGCTAGGTGAATGAAAGAGCTTTTACTTGCTAACTTTTGAATAGATGAGGGGGAGAAGGATTGAAGGCTAAAATCAAATTATCTGTTTACCTTGCAATTTTGTATTAAAAATGAGTTTTTCAGGATAAAAATTACCTTAAAAAACTTTATGACATTTCACGTAGTGTCAACAATAATAATACATAGTCTTCCTACCTTATTGCTGATGGATCTAATAGCATCTGTATTACCTCATGAATGTGGTCTTTACGAACTTGCACGCTCTCTCTTCATAAACCTCCTTACTAGGATAACTACCAAGCGCCAGACTGTGCTGTCTACCCACCCTCCACTTTAACTTTGGATTGTATGATACAACCAGAATTTGCAGTCATTCAAAAGAAGGATGATCTTACTCTCATGTAGATGGTCTTTTGTAATGGTTTGAAATAGTGAGACCCTCTGTCCCATTCTCCAAAATAATGCCTTTTTCCATTTTGTACGTGGGAGATTACTTTTGGGGTAGTCTTCTCCTCCTTTACGAAAACATCTCTTAGCAGTGATTCCTAAACTGTGGTGTGCGTAAGAAGCCCTGGAGTGCTTGGGAAAATATTCGTGACTCTACCCCCTGAAATTCTGGTTGGGGAGAGGTGCATTTCCCCCCAGGAATCTGCATGTAATGAGAATTTCTAATGTAGGTGATCCTTGTGGATCACACTTAAAGAATCCAGAGCTCAAATCCTTTGATTCAAATCCTGGCTCTGCTACTTTTTTTGTTGTTGTCATTTCAGTCGAGTTGCTTAACCTCCTTATGTCTCAATTTCCTCATTTGTATAAATAGTTGAATGACATCTCACAGGTCTTCTGGGAGGATTAAATTGGTTAATCTAGATAAAGTGCTTAGAATGCACGGGATTATTAACTGCTAGGTTAATTCCTGGATTATTAATTGCTGAATTATTAATTGCTGGATTAATTCCTGGATTATTAATTGCTCAGTAAATGTTAGCTAGATCAACCCAACAAATCAGGGATGTCTTGAAATAGATTGTTTCAATCAGGTTGGTATTCTGTTAATCTGTCATTCAGCTCAACTGAGGAATATCTTGGGTTATGTTGGTACGTTAGGAGGGGCTAGGAGTCATTTAATGGAGCGCTGCAATGGGTTGTCATTGCTTGTAGAACAAGAACCAGACTCCTTAACTTGGTCTCTAAGCATCTGCTGGTCTGATCTTACACTGTCCTCCCGGTCATTCTCACTGTGATCCATTCACATTTGGCTTCTTTCAGGTTTCCAAAGATGCCATGTTGCCTCCTAGCTCACATGTGTTATTCCTTCTGTTTGGGTCACTCTTCCCCTCACTCTCAATTTATTAACTTTTACTCTTCCTTTAGATTGTGGCTTGATGTCACTTTCTCTGAAATGCTTTTCCTGATCTCACTAAGTGATTATTTGTGCTAAGAGAACACAGAGTTAGTAGCTCTGTTTTTATACCCCATATCACAGTTATGCTTAATATTTTTGCCTCCTCTACTAGAGTCTGCAGGTTGTAAGGTAGAAACCTTGTCAGTTTGTCGTATCACTAGCACAAATGCCTGGCATATAGGTACTTGCTAAATATTTGTTGAGAAGATAATTAAATTTTGATTGAGGAAGACTTGGATGGAATGATGGTTTTGTCATAAACAGTGAGGATTTGGACACCCTTCAAGATGATGGGATGGCAAAGGCTGGGTGTTCCCATGGTAGAGGAGACTAGGCAGGATGGGTTAGAGGAGATGTTCCAGAAAGCTGGTAGAGAAAACCTGAGCCATCCACCACCCTGAGGGTGAAAGTTGTCTGGGCAGAGCCGAGAAAGATTGACAGTGTTGGCAGTGGGTGCTGCACCTGGGTGAGACTTTCTTCCTACACTTAGTGGCATAAATCGACAAAATGGAAAACCAGCATTCAGATTCTTGAAGGTGCAAATCCAACATCAAGACCAATGGGCGGCTGGGCATCGTGGCTCTTGCCTGTAATCCCAGCACTTTGGGAGGCCAAGGTGGATGGATCACCTGAGGTCAGGAGTTTGAGACCAGCCTGGCCAACATGGTGAAACCCCATCTCTACTGAAAATACAAAAATTAGCCAGGCATGATGGCACATGCCTGTAATCCCAGCTACTCAGGAGACTAAGGTAGGAGAATCGCTTGAACCCGGGAGGAAGAGGTTGCAGTGAGCCGAGATCGCACCATTGCACTCCAGCAAGACTGTCAAACAACAGCAACAACAATAACACCAGTGGGGTATAGCTGAGCATTTGGAGTTGGATGGATATGGGGTTTATACTGAGCTTCATTTAGGAAGAAAGGAGGCCGAGGGCTACTGTTGCTGTTTGGACAGTGGATGTGTGGTAGATGGACAGTTCAGCTTGGCTTCAAGAATCAGAAACACACGAAGAGCAGGTCCCAGCCTCCTCAGAAGCCTCATCTGGGTCATTATGGGCTGAGGGTCCCAGGCTTGCAGAGACCTTTAAGGAAGAGAAGGTTCTCCTTGAGGTTGTTATGATGCCAAGGCAGATGACGATAGGGCAAAGTAATTCCTTTCTCTTTAACATAAGCCCAGATCAGTGCCTTCTGTGACACTTACCATTTTCCATCAATCTCTGTGGAACTGAGGGCTTCCGCAGACCCCTGAGTGAGATTGCCACCTTATGATCCCCCTCCTGAGTCTGACCAGGATGTGTAGCCATTCACTGCTCAGTGGCGGCCCCTGCTGTTAAGGAGAGAGATGGCAGCACATTCAGAGTTGGTGACATTAATTCTAGTCATGCAACCCGGGGAATTTGGAGCAAGCAGGGGAGGAGTCTGAGGGTATGAAAATGGGCTGAGAAAATCCAGGGAGATCCCCAGTGTTCAGGGCACCTTGGTGAGGTGCTAATGCAGAAAAGAGCTGGGCCTGAACACTCCGTACTTACAAAATCTTCCACAAGCTGCCAGTGTAATCACTTCATTCCAGAGGTTTGCTAGGAACCACCGCAGTGCCCTCTGAGGAATACCATTGAAAACTTTAACTTTTATTTGCGGAGCTCTCAGGGCTGTTAGGCAACAAATATTTTTAAAGATGTCCCTCTAATTCTCTAGGTTAAAAGTTGCAGTCATTTTAATTAGGGATGGAGGCTGTTTATGTTTGTTTACATCCTGGGTAGGAATTAGAGTATGGATCCTCCCAGTAGGACCCCTGCTGGGATGCACGCTGGAATGCTTGCATTCCTGGTTATGTGAGCACCCCTAGTGTGTATGCGTTGTGTGTACATGGCAAGGTATCGCGAGGTGGTTCTATGACATTTCTGGATAAAAACTGTATGTGAAGAGAAGGTAGGAGAAAGCAAACTCACAATCAAATAAAAGTAGAGAGGGGGAAGAGATGAGATTGCAGTTGATTATGGGTCTGGCAGCAGATGTTCTACACGAATCCAACTCGCTGCAGCCAGTCTGTTTCTATGGCAACAGAATCAGTAATTATTGAGCCCAGGCACTCCCCCCTTTCTCCCAACAAGGTGGAGGCTGATGAATATGAACTATCTCCAGCCCATCACCAGCTTTTTCTTTTTCTTCTTGTCCTTATTTGTTTTTTAGTTCTTTATAAGAAAAAACGGGGGATATTGAGAAGTACCAAGAAGGGGAGCTATGTGTTTATTGACAAAAGAGCATAGGACACTAAAATAGAAACGAAGTTATTATTTTTCTCTTGTGATACTCTAAGAGAAAAGCTCTTCCTAGAAAAGCCGATGATCTCTGAAGATGCTAAATAAATGAGCAGGAGTTTCCCTGAAATGGAGGCGCCCTTTGATTGGCTGATCTTTCCTCGACTCCTGCCAATCGGAGCATCCCTGGGCTCCAGCTCCATAAACATAAGCAAAGCTACATGCTTATTCCTCTGGACTTGGAGTGTATACCATTCAAAGGTGTGCGGCGGGTCTCCGTTCACATGGCTCAACTGGAAACCTGTTTCATGAACAAGCTTACTCAGGAACCATCTGGTGGTATTCCAGCACATTGTTCTTCAGGGGGACGACTCTAAGTCGCTTTGTGGTGGCAGCAGCTTAGAATCAGTATTTGTGGTTGGGAAAGATGGACTTACGGGAGCTTGGTGAGTAAACCTCCATCTGACACATCTGTCCACTGGTATTAGCAGCCTGAGCTAAATGTAGCTTTGTCCTATTGTCTGCCGAGAAAACTGAATTGGAACAAGCACATGGAAGAGCGGGCATTCAAGGGTTCCCATGATGTAGGAGACTCTGAATTCAAAAGACTGCATGCTTTGCTTTGGTCTGATCCGATTTGTAGTTGACTGTACATTATACTTGGACATTGGTTGTCTTGTTAGGATTAGTGTAAGGAGCAGAGTTCTGCTTTATTTCCCTGGGTGTCGATGCATTTCAAAAGAAAATGCTTTTAAAGCTACATTAATAATAAGAGTCAACCCTGTGTTTTGCTAGGAAGAGAGAAAAGGGTGCAGGCACGGAGCCCGGAGCTCCTTGAATGTATTGCTGGTGTTTGCATTGTGAAGAGAGATGTTATTACAATGGTCTGTCAAACATTTCTTCAGATCCCCAGCCACGGAACGAAGCATCTCTTCTCTGTGTGCCACTGTTCTCTGCTTGGGAAATGTGTAACTGAGCTAGGTCATGTCCTTTCCTTCTTTTATGAAACCTGTCTCCAAACTGAAATGTGTTTTTTAATTAATTGCAAAGATAAATTGAAGTGCAGTTGGAAAGATTTTAGCAGTCAAAAAGCATGCTTCAAAATGACTCTATTTTGCATCCTTTCAAACCTCTGAAAAACCAGAGAGGGTTTGCAAAGTTATATTCAAGGATTGGCTCTCTGCCAGGGAAGGGATGCTCTGAGCTATTGCTCTGCTCCCTGGGGTTTAATTTTCTGACACTGGTGATGAAATTTTCAATTTCGTTGGGTAGAAACAGGAAGAACTATAAACAGGCAATGGAGGGGCAGCATGGGGAATGAGAAACTCTTCGCCTGTGGGGACCCTTCTAGCTGCAAACTTAAAAATGTATGTGGCAAGATGCAATCCAAGCACAGAGCAGGATTCTAGACCAGCTATAATCATTCTGAACGGGGAGGGGAAAGGTATTGCCATTGGCTTGGGTGCAGAGAGTGGGGGATGAAGTTGGGGCTTCTATCTCTGCCTAAGATCTTTTCCTCTGTTTGTCTCCTGATTTTGAGGATTCATCACGGTTGCTTTTTTAAAAAAATGTGATTTCCTGTCTTATGTGCCTGAAAGTGTCATAGCACACTTGATGTCTTCTATTTACAGTCCACTTGACTTCAAATAATGGAGAGAGGAAAAGAGAATGAAGCATTATCATCTGGTTTATGAAGAAATGCACATGAAATAGTCAAACAAGAGAAATCTTATTGGTTTGTCCTTTTTTAAAAAATGTCCTTTTGCAGAGGAGAATGTTGTGAGTCTTCACGTGGCTCTAGGATAGAATTTACTTTATCCTAAATGGGACCTGTGAGGAATGGTTAAAGAAACAAAAGAGCTAGGAAGCTTGCGCCTGTAGAAGACTCAAGGCAGGGTGAGGGCGACTGGGTGTCTGGGAGAGACCTTCTACTCTGTCTGTTAAAGAAGTAGGGCTGACGTTGCAGGAGAGGGAGAATTTCCTAACTGCAGGTGACAGTGCCTCAGGGACACCTGGTCACTTGACAAGGTCAGTGACCTGTTTGTTAGCTGAAGGCCTTTCTAGAGATGTAGGCTGCTCTCTGATCCCATGAGGCTCCAGATGGCTGCATACATTGAGAATTCTGCCTGACTGGAAGAGCTTGTGTGTGTGTTAACTCTGCCTGCTGCACCACACTCCTCAGTACACCTCGATGCTCGGTTTTGAGGAAGCCTGGTTTCTAGATGATGTGCATTAAGTGACAGTCAGCTCCTTAGAGTCAGTGTCCATTTTGCCTTGGCCCCTTCTCTCCCCCAGTAGTGTCACTTTACATGAGTGAAGTGCTGGCACCTGTTGGTAAGAATGAGAGAAGAAACCAGCCTTTTATGGAAGCAGTAAAAAATGTTTATGAAAAAAATTCTAAAACAGTAGTTCTTAAGCTATTATTGGATCATGGAACTCTTTAAGAATGTGAAAGCTATGAATCTCCTCTCTGCCCACACCCCCCAAATGCATTCATGCGTAAACACATAACACTTTGATTATCCGGCATTTTAGGGTAAAACAAGATCCCTGTCCTTGGGAAATAGCCAAGAATGTATCATACCCTGAAGTTCATCATCTCCTTCTTTTCATATGGGTCCGCTAAATGCTGCAGCCCCATCTCAATCTGTCCTGACCATTTAATGTGTGCCAGGCACTGCTCAGTACATTTTATATGTAGATATAATAATACATTGAATCTTCCAGCAGCCCTAATAGGACTAGTGTTTTTTGCCTGTTTTAGATGAGGAAATTTAGTTGCCAAAATATTAAGGACCTTGCCTGTGTTTATCCAGTTAGGAACTGACAAGTGCTTGGTGTTTCATGCATGTTGATGTACTTGTTGCTACATTCATATATGGAAGGAGAGTGAGTAGATAGGGGAAGATGGTTTCATCAACCTATCAGTCTGTCAAGTGGAGTCAGACCACAGGTAGTTGAATTAAACAGTCATCACAATAATTAAAGTCAAATTGAAAAGGCATTTTGGGGTGGTTGGGTGAATTATTAATAATACTATTTGAGAAGTTTGAGCTAAGAAAAAGCTCATCACAAAATTCCCCATTGGTTGCCCCTTTATGTTACATGCGATGCACCATCTCATTCCTGTAGCATTTTTACCTGGTATGATTTGGGTCAGTTAACCTAGGAGACCAGTTCCTCCTGGGCCATCTGGGAGAGGTGACAGGTCACCAGTGTCCCATGGCTGCCCTTTGCTTGCATTTGCCAGGAATGATTAGCAGTGGCCAAAGCAATGGCGAGGGTGGCAAACAACCAGGAACCACCAGGCAGCCAGTTTGGGGGTGCCTATGAACTGCAATGGCTGCAGGAATCACCAGGGCTACCATGCTTTCTCAAGACCTGTGAGCAGGGGAGGTGGGCCCAGCTCAGAAATAGAAACTGTGTTCCTCAGAGTTTGAGGGAGAATTGGTGACTGCTAGGGCAATGTGGAGCTGGATGGGTGTGTGAATCCTCCACTCCCGATTCAGCCACTGCATCTCCCCTTGTATCTGTTTTATAAATGGATTCACAATGAAGATGTAACAATAAAAAATGAGAAGGAAGGGGTTAGGCTGCTAGAAGGAAGAAGAAAAGCTATTCATCTTATCAGGATGTCTTATCTGATATAAAAAAATAAGCAAGATTGCAATGCTAAGTGGAAAGGAATCTGTAGGGGTCATGGTAACAGGTTTTTACAATGTGGGTTCTTGGCTATGCTTGCTAGTTTGTGCACTTTCTAGTATTATACTAGGTATGTAAATGTGTAGAAGACATTTTAACAAGTGTACAAAAAATGTACTACAGGGACAATATAGCAGATCTCATTTTACATCGATGCTGTCCAATGGAAATATGATGCAAGTTATGTATGTAATTTTAGTTTTTCTAGTAGTTCACCTGAAAAAAAGTTAAAAGAAACAGGCCAGTTAATTTTAATGATATGTATTATTGTACCCACAATGTCCAAATCATTATTTCAACTTTTCTACAAAACTACACATTTTCTACAAAACTATTTTTCTACAAAACTACAAAATTTCTACAAAACTATTAACAAAATATTTACATTGAATTTTTCATGTTAAGTCCTTGAAATATGACATGTGTTTTACATTTACAACACAACTCAATTTGGATACTGGATTTTCACAGGAAATCTGTATTTAGATCTCATAAAATTCATAGTTAAAAAAGTAGATTCACGTGCACAAGTTGTTCCAAACATACATCAAAGTTTTCCAATAACTGAATTGAGTATTGGTTTTTAAATTTAAATGAGCTAAAATTAAATAAAATTTACAATTCAGCGGCACAGTCACACTCACCACACTTACTCACCAAGGCTTCCCTAGCCACGTGTTTAGTGGCTACTCTACTGGATAGTGTGGCACTAGGATCTCAGAACATTCCTCGCACACTAGGCCAGTAAATTCTCTCACTCCATCATCATGCCACGGCACCTCTGTCTCTTTTACCGCCACAGGGTACCTGGACCACCTGCTCTGGTAACAGAGAAACAGAATGTTAGTATTCACAAACATATTAACTTTTGCTTTCACCATTGCTCATAGTGAACTCAAGATGGACAGCTGAATCTTAGTTTCTCCATTACACTGTTTGGCAAGGGGGGATTAAAATAGTATGCTGTTTCCTCTTGCAGAAAGTCAGTACTCATCCATCTGTGGCATTTCTTTCTTAATCCTTACTTATCTTGGCCCTGCTATTTACTGTGCTCTGTGGCCCCCTCTGTCAACTCAGTATGGAACGTGGGTTTAATTTTAATTATAAACAAACCATAACTGAGAAGGTAACTCTGTTACAAGCAGATAATTCTTCATGAAGACAAGTATAAATTCAGGCTAAGGAGTGATTTAATTGCTATCATCTCATTCAATTCTGCAAATTTTGTTGAGCGAGAAAATATTGACTAAATAATTCTTTCAGTTAATTTGGTCTTCAAATCCGTGCCTTCAATACCAGATATTATCCTATATCTTCACTCCCCAAAAGATTTATTTTAATGTAAAACTCACCATGAAAGCGTAATCAATCTCTTCAATAACTACATCAAAACCATCCTGCAAAGCCTTCCTAGAGGCAACTAGTCTTAGTCTTCTAATGATGTCCCCAATTGATGATTTTACCCAAATCAAATGGACGAAATGAGTGAACTTTGGAAAAGTTTAAGAGGACTGAGCTTAGAGTGAGCTTTGGCCTTCATTTGGCCTCCATTTGCCAAAGCTCACTCTAAGCTCAGTCCTCTTAAACTTTCCTTTAATAAAGAGCTCTATTAAGAATTCCACAAAACATTAAGAAAAAAAAAATTCATGTGGTTGAATACTATCTTTCCTATCAGGAATGCCTTCTGACCCAATGGTCCCCATTTCCTGCATTTTGGACAGAATTCCAAAGAATGCCTTGTGAATGTTGGTTGGAGTAAATTGTGTGGGTCCTTTACAACTTCTTTCTTTTGATAATATTACTTAACTTTTTGCAGTGAAGCAACACTGGTGGAACAAATAGATTAAACCATAGGCAGGGTTGAATATCAGGGCAAGATGAATTGCTTTGCATGTCTGCTGATTTTCAGCCAAGCCAAGGCCTAATACTCTCACTCATGAGTGGAAATTAGTGATTTGGGATTTCAGTGAGTGCAGAGATGCTGAGAAGTAGCTGAACATCACATACGTAGAATTATCATTACAATAAGTATCTTTGGATTACCACAGGATTTGGAAGTCTGCTAATTTGCTAGCTCATTTCAAGCAATCTGTGATATTCTAGAAATAACAACTAGAAAAGTATTCATATGATGACGAGCAGTAATCTAGAATCCAAGGCTTTAGAGTGTGGTTTCTAGTTTAGCAACTAAGTTTTGCAAGTTATTTAACCTTTGTGATTCTCAGCAACTTTACATGGGTAAACTGAAGTTTAGACTTGGTGACTTCCTATGGCATATATGTGTCAAACTTCTGAACTATCTATCCGTCTGTCTTCTGGCGCCCATGTTCCATTGAAAATAACAATCTTTCCCGGTGTATCCAGATCGAGCTTCAGAATCCTTCTTAACACAGCACTTAGTCAACCACTAGTGCGATATCAGAATTGTCTTACAGCTGAAACTGATTTTTCATCCCTCTCCTATGTCCTTGCTTCAGCTCAGGGCCTTGTGCAAGACTTTGAAAAGAAGCATACAGGGAATTATCATCAGTATGCAGGGTTTTGGTGATAAGGCAGACAGCTCTTTACTCATCCTCTTGCTCAGCTGTTCCGTGGAGGTGTTGCCATCTGACAAGGAGGGCTGCAGCCTTGCACTTTGGGAGCTCACTTCTCTTTTCCTTTGAGCTGTAAGTGATGAGAGACCTGTCAAGGAGAGCTGTTCACTGGCATCATTCCCAGACCTGGAAGTATAATGAAATAAAGTTTCTTTCCAACTTGGATGGAATTCTTGCAGCTGAACATTTAAGATAGCATCTGGGGCAGTTCTGACATCCACTTGCCTGGTTGGAAAGAAGCACCCGTCAGCTAATGGAACTCAGGCCTTCACACTGGTAGCCCAAGTCAGGCTGCTCTGGGCAACTCAGTTCTAACTAGAGTCTTCCAGGTCACAGGTCCCAGCAGGTGAGATGGAGCCCCCTCCTTGCCTAATGAGCCAGCAATTTGAAGTCTGCATTTCAGAAACTTTGTCATATACAAAGAGGGATATCAAAGCAGGAGCTGGTTTGAAAACCACCAACATTGGTACTGTCCCTAAACCTAGACTACTTCATGCTAAAGGTTCCAGGGCACTCTTTCTAGTACCATGAGGGTAGTAGCAGGGCCACACCTTTTAGCTTTAGAGAATGATGGCGGGATAAAAGCCACATCCTAGATTCCCTGAGCCAGGGTCAAATATCTGGGCAAAGCAGGCATAAGAAGCTTTGCAAAGACCACCTTAGGAGCCATCCTTCTGTCGCCTCTAAAATTTTCTGAGAACTGGGTAGAGGGACTCCTTAATCTCTCTGAACTTTAGCTTCCTCATCTGTAGAAAGAGAAGTAGGTACGTTTCCCATGAGGCTGTTAAATGAAAATATGAATGATGTCTGTGTGAGTGATTACTAAATTAGAATATGTATGTGAGGAGAAAATAGTCTGATTCCATCCCTTGGGTAGAAGCCATTTGTTTTTCACGTCTCACAGAATGTCTAGTTCTGCTCTTTTGCCATGGAAGGGTCTCTCTACTTTCAGATTATTCTCCTAGATAATCCTGAGACACCACTCCAACCCTGCTAGCATTGGAGGCCACCCAGAGGGAAAGGCACTACACTTAAAACCCAGGGCCTGGGTCAAGTTTTAGCATAGCCACCAAGTAAGATTTAGGTTTCACCATGTTGCCTCTCCAATCTTTAGTATTTTTTCTCCTGGATAAAATATAGATCTTATCAACTCTATCTGGTACATAGAAATGTTTAGAGAGCACATTTATTAATATATCCCATGTACTCTGTGGATTGTAGAATAAGATCTTACTATTATGCTTCAAATCTAGTATCTCCTAACTCAGCCTTGTTTATTAAGGAGGAATAATTGGAAACCTATTTCTAAGGTAGCAGAAGCTCCAGAATGTGGAGCTACAGCGATGTGTAGTTTCCTGGTTTTGGAAGCCAGTCAATATCAAATGATATTGTGCTTCTAGGGAGATGCCTGGCGGCATTCAAGAAGGCTGTGACCTGCCATAAATAATCGGTGGCTTTTACATTTGTAAGTCAAGATGTTTTTGGTCTCGGCAGATGGCCCATAAATCTTTCTGGATAGCTGAGCTTTCGTCATCCTAGCCCAACTCTTTCTTCTTCTTGAAGGCATAATGTTTGAGAAACGTGTACATTTTTGGTTCTTTCACATGCAGATTCCCAGCCACTTCTTGATGACTTTCTTCTCCACCCCTCCTCCACTCCCGCCGGCCACGCACTTCATACCCATGATGTATTCTGTCAAGAGAGGAGAAGGGGTGATTTCTTTCTCTGTCACATCTGGACATCTATTTGATATAAACCTATAGCATCCTAGATCTTGAAGTAACCTGAGTCGTAGGATGTCAAATAGATTTCATCTGGTGACAACTTAGGCCCTCTGGTGTGGCTTGTTGGGGCTGTACATCTGGGCTCCATGAGCCAACAGGGAGTGAGGGGAGGGTAGTAGCATGCAGTTACCTTATTACAGGTAAAGAAAGTGAGGTTCAGAGACCGTCATTGACTTGCTAATATCCACTGTTAACAAGAGACTGAGTTCACATTTTCTTGCTCAATTTATTCAACAACCAATGTTTGCTGAATGCCAGTCCTTTATCAGGTACTGTTCTAGGCCTTGGGATTCCCAGTTGTGAGTGTATATGGATTAACCTGCATGGAGATTTATTTTTCAGGCAATCATTAGCCTCAACGTTGGAATTCCCCGGAATATGGAAGCTACAATAAGAAAAATTTTCAACAAACCACATTTATTTATGTATTCACTAAGTCATCTGTGCATTCACCTATGCATTCATTTCCATGCCTGTTTACATAAAGAAAAATTATCCACTTTCAAAAACTGGGCCTTTGTAAGAGTTGTTTGAAAACTACTTGAAAGTAATCGGTGAAAACAAATTGTCCGACAGCTATCTTTGCCTTCTGCCCTCCTTCCCGTCTAAACGCCCAAGAGAAACTGAACTGTAAAAACAAATTCGAGAGGTGTACACTATTCTAGTCTTACAAAGCAACCTACAAGTAGAAACCTGGGTGGACCAAATTTTTTCTACTTTATCAAAAGTTTCTGTTAGAACTATAAAAAGGGAAAGAATTTGCACCTATGGTGATCTAGAACTGTTGCAGTTCCATGTGACTTGGGTAGAAGTATAAATGGCAATGGAGATGAAAGTCTCTTATCCCCAAATTTGATTACTGTAGGTAAATATACAATAATCCTACCCACTGTGTGTGGTGATCTGTCTCTGTCTACCACTCTGACTCCCCATTACTTGCTTCAAGGCCAGACCAATCTCAGAAACACTTGCACTGATGGTTTTAAGAGCTGCACTCTCTGTGTGCCAGGCATTTTGCATATTCCTTTAGTGGGATTTCTTAAACCTTTTTAAAAATTTTCAGTGTAGTGATTATTTTAAAATTACCACATAGCATGCTTTGTCAAGCAACAAGTTTTATTGAAGAGTACATCCTCCTATGCTCAAAGGATAGTGGGCCAGACTCAGGGAGACTCCAATTCTCAGTCTCTGTCCTTTTCCTAACAGTTTCAGTAGCGTGTTAAAAGTGGTGTTAAAAGGCATTGTGTCCCCTTTTATAGATAAGGAAACAGACACAGAGAGAGTTAGCTTATTATCCAGTTAGTAAGTGGCAGAGTGAAGTTCAAATTCAAGTGTGTCTGATTCCCAAGCCCACGTTTTTACTGACGTCAGGTGCCTCCATTTCAACACCAACTGTACGTAGATCTATAGCTAATACACTGGAAAAGTAATCTTCAACCTGGGTGCTCATTCTTCTGAAGGGTGTGAAGACCTTTCAAGGGAAAGGAAGGCATGGATAATTAGCCTCACAATAATCCATTTTCAGATTCTCAGCTTCCACACGTACATTAAAACTGATCATCTTACAACCGCACCTGTGGCTTTCACACCAACTTCTCCCAACCGCTCTTCTCTCTCTTGATAAAAGAAAGCCCCCTGCTCACCTCCATCAGATCTTACTGTGGTGTGTTGCCCAAAGTATATAAACCTTCTCTGAGAGCCAAACAAAAGGACTTGTGACCTATCTTTTAAATAAGGAACCATAAGTGGGTCCCTGTCACGTTAAGAGATGCATTCCCAATGAGATACTTCTCTTGGGTTTGGAAATTATGTATCAAAATTGGTAATAAAGTCATGTTTAAATTATTTTATATTAATAATAATTATGCTGTTAAGCTCAATCAAGAAGAAAAGTTTTATTAGAGCCTTCTGTTCACAGGAAGTATTAAGTTAGATTTTAGTGTGTATGTGTTTTTGTTTCAGAGAAGTATAATAGGATGATTAATAAAAGACTTTTAAGCATAAAATTCCATTATGATAAAATTCTGTATGAGTAAGATTGAGGTAGAGTGGGGAAAATGGGAAATAAAATGGGAGTTTGGGTTCTAGGTCAGGCATTAGAAGATAATGGCCTGTGGCTCGCTGCCTGGACTTGTAAATACATTTTATTGGGACACATCTGTGCCCATTTTTCTGTGTACTGTCTGTGGCTGCCTTCATACTGCAGTGGCACAGTTAAGTAGCTGTGACAGAGACTGCCTAGAAAGCCTAAAATATTTAGTATTGGGGCTTTTACATAAATCCTATTGACCACTATTCAAGGAGGAAAATAATTATTATGATTTCCAACTATTCGAGTAGAGATTATTCATGTATTTTTAAGTGAGTCATATGGATCTCAAATTACTATTGTATGTATATTCAACTATGTATTTAAAAGATGGCATACAGTTTTATCTTTTTATTTTTGAGACAAGTGTCACTCTATTGCCCAGGCTGGAGTGCAGTGGCACGATCTCATCTCACTGCAACCTCCGCCTCCCTGGTTCAAGCGATTCTCCTGCCTTAGCCTCCCAAGTAGCGGGGATTACAGGCATGCGCCACCACCCTTGGCTGATTTTTCTATTTTTAGTAAAGACATGGTTTCACCATGTTGGTCAGGCTGATTTGGAACTCCTGACCTCAGGTGATCCACCCGCCTCAGCCTCCCAAAGTGCTGGGAGCACTCCCAAGTGCTCACGTCTATAGACGTGAGCCACAGCACCCAGCCAGTTTTATCTTTTAAATGTCAATATTGTAGTACACTGAAAATGATATTCTTTGAAACTATTTCAACTTTGATGAAAATTTTCTGTTGTTTTGTTTTGTTTTTGAGACTCGCTCTCACCCAGGCTGGAGTACAGTGGTATGATCTCAGCTCACTGCAACCTTTGCCTCCTGGGTTCAAGCAGTTCTCCTGCCTCAGCCACCCAAGTAGCTGGGATTACAGGCATGTAATATTAGAGACAGAGTTTCACCATTTTGCCCAGGCTGACCTCGAACTCCTGACATCAAGTGATCTGCCTACCTAGGCCTCCCAAAGTGCTGGGATTACAGGTGTGAGCCACCACACCTGGCCTGATGAAAAACTTCAACTGTTGACTTAAAAATGTCTGAATGATACATACAGTTTTTAAAATAGGGAGTGGGGAAGTCACTGCCTTAGAAGACAGGATCACCAGTGTGGCTTCCATAGTTCAAGACCATCCTAATGATGGGCCGGAGCTTGTTTCCTTCTCATGGGGCAAATTGAGGCCTATGTGGGCATCTCAGCCCTCACTTAGGCTATTGTTCTGCAACTTAGAGGGTAGCTGATAGAGACATAGGGCCCTAATGGGACAGTATCAAAGCACAGTCCTCCTAAATGTCAGGCCTCAGTTATGCAGATCAGAAAAAATTTCCCTATACTAGCACTTCTAATTAGCCAGCTGGGGTAGAAAAAGAACAGCAGTCTCCCTCCAGGAAGCGGAAGGCTGGCTTTTTGTCAGGATGTACCTGTAGGATGGATGGGAGACTGCACCATGCTCTGGCTTCACCAATTAGGTTGTACCACTCAAGTGGACATTTAAGTCTGCTTAGAAACCTTGATGCGTGTTATAGATTGAAATATGTCCTCCTCAAAAATATATACTGGAGTCCTGGCCAGCCGTGGGTGGCTTACACCTCTAATCCCAGCACTTTGGGAGGCCGAGGTGGGTAGATCACCTGAGGTCAGGAGTTCGAGACCAGCCTGGTCAACATGTCAAAACCCTGTCTCTACTAAAAATACAAAAATTAGCCAGGCATGGTTGTGGGCGCCTGTAATCCCAGCTGCTCAGGAGGCTGAGGCAGGAGAATCGCTTGAACCCAGGAGGTAGAGGTTGCAGTGAGCCGAGATCGCACCATTGTACTCCATCTAGCCTAGGCAATATATGTATATATAGACATAGATATATAGATAAAGATTGAAGTCCTAACCTCAGAAAGTTCCCTTATTTTGAGATAGGGTCTTTACAGGGGTAATCAAGTTAAGATGAGGACATCTGATGGACCCTAATCCAGTATGACTAGTGTCCTTATAAAAAGGGAATACTGGATGCAGAGACAGACATGCATAGAAGGAAGATGATGTAAAGAGACACAGGGAGAAGATGGTCATCTACAAGCCAAGGAGAAAGGCCTGGAACAGAGCCCCTTACAGCCTTCAAGACGAACCGACCCTGCTAAGGCAGACTTCCAGCCTCCAGAACTGTGAAACAATGAATTTCTGTTGTTTAAACCACCCAGTGTGCCATACTTCATCATGGCAGCCCTGGCAAACTGATAGAGTGCACTCAAAAGCACAGTTTCTTTTCATGGACTTTCCAAAGCCCAGGGACTTCTGTTTCTTTTAGCTGTGTTTTGAAATTGCCACATGGCATGGGCCATCAGGATAGGAATTGTTATCTCCTTCCCCTAAGAGCAATTAAGGTCAAAGACTGGAGCCAGAGCTCTTGGGTTTAAATCCCATTAGCTGTGTGACCTCTGGCCCAAATGGTGTCTCTTATAAAATAGAATAATAATACCTGCTTCTTAGATTACTTGGAGGACCAAGTGAATTAATAACATGTAAAACTCTTGGTGCTGGGCACATAATAAGTGCTCGACAATGAAACGTTCATTGCCATTGTTGGGGGGCCAGAAAGCAACCAGTGCCTAAGAGCACCCCAGAGTCATGAATCACACAGCAAGAAAGCCCGCATGCTCCCCTGGGATTCTAGAAGTTTTATTTGTGAAATTACCTTACAAATGTTGGAGAGGTTTTAAAAAAATCTCTGCTTGTCTTTTCTCTTGTTTTATCCTGTCTTCTTCTTGGAAAAGTTAATATTTGAGAATAGCTAGCATGTCCTATTAATCCTTTTTTTTAAAAAAGGATCCGCTCCAACACCAGTTGGCAGTTAGGTTTCATCAGTCACTCGAGATTATGGATTAACTCTCTGATCTTTTTACCCTTCGAGCTAATTAGCCTCTGGACAAATACCGCTAGTCACAGAGGCCAAGCACAGCTGACCAAACACATTTCAAAGAGTAAATTTAGTGAGTAAATAACACCACGCTTAGATCTCTTGGTAATACTGCTTTTCTGAATCACTGGAATCTGGATGTTTCCTTCCCAGGGAGAGGTGGAAGTGTAATGTTTACAACCCTTCAAAGCAACAGAAAAAAATGTAACAAATTAAGTCAGCTACTTCTTCCCTTAACTCCTCCTGTTCCCTCATTTAAAATGATTTCTTTTCTTATGTCTTCAAATAACAAGCTCAGTTTGACTTTAAATGGCTTAAGTGTATCCTTTGGGACAGTTGTTTAATAGACCTCTCTCAAAGGGAGGCTTCCCTGGATGCCCAGCTGAAATGTAATTTTTCTCAGTTTAATTTAATTATCACCACCTGCCAAAACTTTCTCTCACCTCCACAAAGCACCTTGAACAGTTCATGCCTCACCTTGGTGGTAAGGCCTGTTAAGTACTTGTAGATAATTATCCTCTTAATGTTTGGTGAAACTTAGTATTTCTAGAACTTTCGTTTTTTGCTGAAGAAGACTTCTCCAGGTAGTGCTTTCCAATCTCCCTTCAAGTTGAAATGAGTCGTACACACAACTTCACCAGTGAGGCCTCCATACCTAGGTTTCCACAGTTGCAGGGAGAACATGTCCCAGGGGTGGCCCATCTCCTTGGCAATGGCAGTGAAGATGGTGTGTCCATCCTGATGTCCAGCTCTGTCGGGCACCAGGTAGCTGGAATGGCAAGGCTCCTGGCCTCTCCCCGATGTCTCCCTCATGTGAGCAGCCTTACACTCTGCATCCATGTTCTGAATGCCATGTTTCTTCCTAATCCCACAGTGCAGAGTTCTGGAGAAGCGGGAGTTCCAGATTGAGTGGCCAGCTCTGACGCTGCACAACCACATACCTAAGTAACTCAGGTTTTGTTTTTTGTTCTTGCATTCAGGAAAAGAGAAGACAGGAAACTATTGTGCTCTTATTTCAGAAGAGTGGTGAAAGTGTGGTCGTTTTGTCACTTGTTACCAGTATTCAGTGATTCAACAAAACCTTTATCAAGTGAATGCTACATGCCTAGTAATATACCAGAGACATGGAAGGAATTCAAAAAGAATACAATCCAGCTTTTGCTCTCAGGGATCTTAGAAAACAGTGAAAAGCTTATAAGGTTGTAAGCAACATTAGCTAGTTAACCACAGAGGGGGAAGCCTCCAGTGGACTAAGTTACAGGCCACTGTTTTGTGGCTACCACATTTGGAAATAGCACAGTCCACACTGGCATGGTTTTCCCAACCAGTTTATCATGTCTGCTGCCCAGCCGCATCTGGATAAATTGTGTAATATGATTTTATTGTATAGAATGCAGTGCATCTGTGTGTATTTGTCAAAGGAAGATTACCAAGAAATAGTTCATGGAACAAAGAAGGTATTAGGACAGCATACAGCATATGATCCCTGGGGTGTATGTGTGCGTGTGTGTGTGTGTGTGTGTGTGTGTATGTGTATTAAGTGTATGAATATATTTGTGTGTGTGTGCATGTGTATGTGTGTTTGCATGTATAAGGAAAGCCTGAAAAATGAATACAATGCTATCAAGAGTGGATAATGCTGGAGAATGAGACTGGGGAATCCAGACGAAGAGGTTTATTTTTAGTATAGTATTCTTCGATACATATTTTTACTATCGGTATGTTTTGACTTTTATAATAATTTTATTTAACCAGCAAAGTGGATTTTTGAACAACATAAATCTTGTTAAAATATTAATAAAAATTAAACCCCTTACAATAATATGAACAGGAAAGCGACTCAAGGGGTTCATAAAGGGAATGTTTTACTCTTGACTTTAATTATTAAAGAAATATGACTTATTTAGAGTTTGTTTTGGAAATATTTAAAGCAGTGATTTTCATCCTTTGCTGGATATAGTCACCGGTTGAGTCTTTTAAAAATTGAGACCCAGCCCCAGGATGATCCCAGACTTTCTAAGCCAGAATTTCAAGGGAGGCTTAAGCAAGTATGTTTTTAAACAGCGCGCGCACACACACACACACACACACACCCCCACATACTACACACATATATCACCAGCAGCTTCCTCAGTCAATCCTGATGTGCACCAACTTAAGGCATAAAACTAGGGAAGTGATGAAAGTGGGGGGAAGCAGTTGTGGCTGTAAACATACTGAGTTAAACTGCTTGTGAAATGACACAGATCTTAAATTGGGTTGAAAAACAATATACAATATCATGAATATTGAATTTACCATATATCATTATCACCCAAATATGAGTAAAAACTAGAAATGCAAGAAGAAATGAATAAAAATATAGCTGGACTGACATTCATTACACTATTACTCTATTATGTTAAAATATAATATATAGAATACTTCAGTAATATAAATAACATGTCAACTAATATGTACGTATTGAATGGATACCTTTAAATACAGCTGTGATGGCATATCTTTACATTGTAACTGTATTATGTTAAAATATAATATATAGAATACTTTAATAATATAATTAACGTGTCAGCTAATAGGTAGGTACACACTGAATTGACACCCTCCACTGAGAGTAGGCCTTATTTTTCAGTATCCATGCAACTTTTTCAAAAATGCATCACTTACATGGCTAAAGATCCTCAGTAAATTCTCAAAGGCTTTTAAATAATCACTGAACCAAAGAGGAAATCTAAACTGCTACTAAAGATTAGAAAAATGATGACAGTGAGAACATCGCATGCCAAAACTTATGGGATATAGCCAAAGCTGCCCTCATATAGTATATTTGTAGCCCCAAAATTAGTATATTTAAATTATGTATGTAGAAAGAATAAAAACAAATGAACTCAGGATATAACTCATGTTCGAAAATAACAACAAAAGCACCCAAAGAATACAAAAGGAAAGATAATAAAAGGCAATAAACTAGAAAATAAAAGAAATAATAGAATCAATAAGTGAATCTAAGAACTATTGCTATTAAGGCAATTACTTAATAGAAATAATTGACAGTTGACATTGACAGTCTATCAAACAAAATATAGAGAAAACATAAGAATTAACAAAATTTAATTGAAAATGACAGAGACATGGAGCTGATTAAAATTTAATTAATGAATTTAATCGGTGGCAATATTCGTGTGCTTTACAAAACTCAGTTAGTACACACAGACACGCATGCCTGCACAAACAAAATAACCATAGGCTACCTGTGAATAATATATTTGGGATAAAATATATACATTGCTAATAAAGCAAAGTGTCATACTTTGCCAGTTGAAGTATAGATTAGTACAGTCTTTCTGAAAGTGGCAATGTTTATTAAGAACTCAAAATTTTCTGTGATATTTATCCTTCTATTCCAAGTCAAAGAGTTCATCCTAAGAAAATCAGAAGTGCAGAATAAATATTCCTTGATATTTTAAGAGACCTTAGGAAGACTCATGTCATGGGAGTGAGCTGATAATATGAATGGTTGTGGGGAGAAGTAAAACCAATATTTCATCTAGAAGAAATAGCATGGAATTATAAACTTAAAAATAATTCTGGAAGACTCTACACCAGAGTGCTAACACTCATTATTGGAGTGTAAGGATTACAAGTGATTTTTAACTTCTTCCTTTCATTTTTATATTTCTTCCTAATATTATTCAATTAGAAGGTAGTATTTCTGTAATTCAATAATAAAATTACTGAAACAAAAATTTAATATAAAAATAATGGAAAGGTTATAGTAACAGGCAAAGCACATACAAAAATCATGCCTGTATAATATATCAAGACTGAGGATGCCACCAAATCCTAATGTTCCCCGGTTAGTTTGTTCACTTTCCATTTCCCTAAAAGGGACATGAATGAGAGGTGGAGGGAGAAGATATTAGCTAGGATGTGTTCTCTTTCCAAAACCTGAATTCTTTTTTATTTCGTGTTTCCATCATTGGGTCTTTTATCATTAATCTCTAAGATGTCAGCTGTTCATCGCCAGGTGCCTGAATCCCTAGCAGAAACTCCTTTCGGTGTTACCTATCCAGGGACATGAATTTCTCTTGCTCTTTCCTTTCTCTGTCCTTTCTGTCCCTGAATCTGAGCTTTGTGGAAGTGGTCAGCAGCACCCTCCCTTTGCCAGAAGTGCAAAGTTTGGCCAACACTCCCCCTAGTGGCAATTTAACAAACTCCTGAACTGACCAACCCAAAAGCCAAGGCCCAGCACTGATGCCACGCTGGGTTAACTGGGGCACTTGTTAATTAAAGACGTATCACTGGACCCTACCTCAGGAGTATGGCCCAGAAATACATATTCTTTTTTAACAAGCATCTCAAGCATGGGTTTTTGTCCCATTTGTACCCTTCCTTTGTCATTTTTGTGGAATACATAGTGATTGAGATTCAATGTTTTATAGAAAACTTGATTCCAATTTTTAGTACTGAATGTGAGAAAAAACATTCAAACTTCAAATTGATTGGCCTAGAGCATATGGTTCTATATATTTTAAAGAAGAGAGGCAATATAAGAGTGAATCTCTTGTAAACTTAGTATACATTACTAAAGAGAATAGAAACCAGAGACGTTTGTGATTGATGTCCTCCAGTGAACACTTGTGAAAAGACTAGCTGCTACTTTATTCTACCTGCAGCCATATCAGTGTATAAATTACAACCAAGCGTGTTATATCTTGGCACTGTTGCTTTCTTCTCCATTTCTATTTCTAAACATCCCTCATACCTGAAATGTGTTCTCCAGTGGCCAGCCAGCCTCTTTGGAGCAGCCTGCTGATTTAATCAACATGCTGCTTATCATGTTTTCCAGATGGTTAATGCATCTCTTAAATAAAACTGGCCCTAATTTGAACTGGTGTTTCTATTCTGGTCCTCTCTGAAGAATAATTTGTCTTATGGTCAAAGTTTCTTTTTCATTATTTCTCTCTGGGCTCTGGTGATGTCTTTTTACCACTTCTTTGTTCAAAACTGTCAAGTGGCACATTAATTCAATTCATTGATGCTAATCATCCATGGAGGAAAAAGAAGACAGTTCATATGAATATCAACACATTCCTCAAATCATTTATCACTCACATGTAACGTTGTAGAGAACAGATTCGTCAGAATTATTGATTGAGAAAGGAAAGAGCCCTTTGTTGTGGATGGGTGTTTTCTCTTCATTGCTGCTTCTGCTTCGAGAAGGGGTGTCCTTGTCATGTGAAACAGCATTATTTGGGGAGCAGTAGATACAGGCCAAGTTTTTAGGAGTCTCACTTAAAAACCCGCGGTCTTAATATTCATTGTTACACAAAGGATTCCAAATATAAATAACCTTCAAGCTGACCCATAGATTCAGGTCTGATTCCCATTTCACAAATGGTTTCCAAGGCATACAGTTAGGTCGTATAAAAGTGACATTAAACTCATGTTGGCAGAATGCCATTGTGGCGTGACTTCTGCAATAATGAATGGCTGAAAGTAGGCAAGAGAATGTAAGATTTGAATGGGGTTGCGTCCTGAAAGGAAGGCAGCCAGAGGTCCTGGGAATTAAATGGAGGAGCTGCAGTAAAAATATGGCTCTATTACACCAAGCATTTTCCTCTTTTCCTTTCCATTACCTGTCTTAGATGATTTGGCAGAGTTTAAAAATAAATGAAGCGTATTCATTTTTCCTTCAGAGTTTTGCTTTGAAGGCATTTGGTAAGGGGAAAAAATGAAATATGAACACAGGCAGCATGGGGGATCAAGACATCAAAATGTAAGCATTATATCCAACATATATATCCTTATGTGGGGAAGTATGCTTGCTTCCAATTAAGATCACATCATACGGGCAGATGTGATGCTTCCAAGCAGTGTTAATGATCTGCTAGGTAATGCAGAGGAAATGATGTGTTTGGAATGGGTTTTTTTTTTTTCCCATTTGTACCTTTCCACTGTCATCTTTATGGACTGCAACATGTAATGATTGGGATTAGGTTTTTTATAGAAACTTGATTTCAATTTTCAGTACTGACTAGAGACAGGATTCTTTTGCAGGCATATCAGTTATGTTGATCATTGTTTTTCACGTTTTATTGTAGCTGCCAAATCCTTATTATAAACAGAGTAGAACCCTACATATAAAACCCACGAAAGGGCAACTCTGAGGGAAACCAGGTTGAGCATCTCGGCAATTCCCCTTACTAAGCCATTTTCTCCAGTGCCTCCCTCTCTTCTCCCATAGCCGAGTCCGAAAACAATCTTCTGGGAGAAAGAACAAGGTTTCTTCTGTATAACCTAGGGGAAAAGTGCCTTTAATTATTCATTCATCCTTTGCTGGAACAAATATTTATTCAGTGCCTATGATAAGCCAGGCCCTCCCTCTTCTAGACAATGGGTTGCAGCAGTGAGGAGGAAAGACAAGGAGACTGTCCTCAGGGAGGCAGCTGGGGAGGCAGCCAGGCCACCCCAGCCGTGATGCCATGAATACATTAAGAATGGGGAGAAACGGATCTTAGGGAGGGAACTCATGGGGAAAGGATGGGTGGGTAAGGCCTGTGGAAGAAACCGGGGTGCTGAGGAAGAGTGGCCACATCAATAGCTTGGGAAAAAGTGTTTCAGGCCAGGAAAGTTCCTGGAAGCCCAGAGACAGAGGTACTCAAGGAATGGGAAGATGGCCAGAGCCCATCCTGGATGTGGGATGCTGGGGTGATCGTGGCCAAGAGGTCAGAGGGAAGCAAGGCTGGTTGGAGAACATGTACTAGGCTGTGATGGAAACTCAGAATTTTTCATTTTAAGTTTGCTTTTAACTTTGGTTTGTTTATTATTAAACTTCTTATGACTAAGCTGTTTATATTTGTATTCCTTCGACTTCCAAAATGGCTTTGTGGTAACTCACATATGCGTTGTGTGTGCACAGGTTCATTTGGTTCATAAAAGCTCAAGACCATGTGGAAGAAGAAGGAAGGAAGTTAACTGTAGGGTACTGTAGATAGTGGGATTGAGAATTTAAAATGTAGTTCTGTGTTCCCCAAAGCCAGAGTAGAAAAAACAAAAAAAGAAAAGAATGGTTTACATAATTCTAATTAGTGAAAAAAGGAAGGCCCTTCATTCTTAAGGAAAGAAACATCTACTACTAAATTCTAAACCTAATGTACAGACTTAAGTTTCCAAATTACGATGGTTCCACTTAAGATTTTCAACTTTATGCTGGTGTGAGAGCGACACACATTCAGTGGAAACCATACTTTGAGTACCCATATAACCATTCTGGTTTTACTTTCAGTATAGTATTTAATAAATTACATGAAATATTTAACCCTTCATTATAAAATATACTGTATGTTAGTTGATTTTGCTTACCTGTAGGCTAATGTGGGTGTTCTGAGCATGTTTAAGGTAAGCTACACTAAGCTATGATGTTCAGCATTACGTGAATTTTCAACTTAAAATATTTTCCACTTATGGTGGGTTTATTGGGACATAATCTCATTATAAGTCAAGGAATATTTGTATTTCACTGAGTCTTATACAGTAATTCATCAATAATTCTCTATGAATATTAAATGCCAAATATACAAAAACTATTGGCACTCTAGGGAATGCAAGCTTTAATCAGACATAAATTCTGCCTTCCTGGGGCTTGCAATTTAATAGGATATGTAAAGAAACCTACACAAATAACTATACTACAAGACAGCAGGTACAAATACTGGTTTTCATAGGATCTAAAAGTAGGTTCTCTAATTGCTTTCTGTCAATTTCAGATGTCGCATTAAAGCATGACTCTGGGACAGTTCAGGGTGAGGGGAAAGAGTTAAAGTAACCAGTCAGGTTTATAGCTTTTCTGTAATCAAGGACTTAACACACAGTACCCAGGGACAGGGCAAAAGGGCAGGTTTTTTTGTTTGTTTGTTTTTGTTTGTTTGTTTGCTGGTTTGTTTTGAGACGGGGAGTCTTGCTCTGTCGCCCAGGCTGGAGTGCAGTGGCACGATCTCCGCTCACTGCACACTCCACCTCGCGGGTTCACGCCATTCTCCTGCCTCAGCCTCCCGAGTAGCTGAGACAACAGGTGCCCACCACCACACCCAGCTAATTTTTTTGTATTTTTAGTAGAGACAAGGAAAGGGCAGGTTTTATAAGATGTCCTTCAAAGTTGACTCTCTCGGGAGGCTGGGACACAGGTGTTCTGTATAACTAATTGAAGACACATTGGATATAGACATATAGGTGACAAATCAACAGTTACGAAATTTCAGTGGTGCTTTTTGTTCCTATTAAGACATTTGTTTTATATAGAACTAATTCAAGCTTACAGGTGAAAATTAGAAAAAGTAGGCATCCTAAAAGGAAAAATGCCTCTTACCTATCCACCCAAAGAAAAACTGCAAGCATTTTGGTATTTATCTCTTAGACATTTTTCTGCGTATATGTGTATCACACTATCCCAACTGTTCTGTGGTCCCCTTTCTTTACCTCTTTTCACATGAAGACATGCAGTTCAAAGATGCCTTTATTTATTTATTTATTTATTTATTTATTTATTTATTTATTTGAGACGGAGTCTCTCACTGTCACCAGGCTGGAGTGCAGTGGTGCGATCTCAGCTCACTGCAACCTCTGCCTCCTCCAACCTCTGAATTCAAAAGATTCTCCTGCCTCAGCCTCCCGAATAGCTAGGAGTACAGGTGCACACCACCACGCCCAGCTAATTTTTGTATTTTTAGTGGAGACAGGGTTTTACTGTGTTGGCCAGGATGGTCTCGATGACCTCGTGATCTGCCCACCTCAGCCTCCCAAAGTGCTGGGATTACAGGCGTGAGCCACTGCATCTGGCTCAAAGATGCCATTATTAATTACTACATGACACTCAAGTATGTAACTCTATCAGGATTTATTTAACAGTCTTCTAGAGTTGACACATAGGTTGTTCTCAGTTGTACACCATTAGCAACAATACTGCGTGAACATTCTTTAAATATATCTTTTCTCACTTTTCCAATTTTCTGTAATACTTTTCTAGTAGTGGAGAGAACAGTGATTTGTGATTCTGCGTCTTACTGAGTCACACACATACCCAAAGCTTTTATGTAAGATCTTTGTTTATTGATGCTAACTGCAGACAATGCTAAGCTATCCTTTTTGCAGGAGGACTTCAAAGCTCCTAAGGAGCTCATGAATTTTAGATTCTCCTTTGTTGTGCTTTTCTTCTGACCCCCACCCCACCCCCATTAATTCCCTTAGATGCTTAACTCAAGCCAGAGCATGGAAAGAGCTTTCAGCTCCTTCTGTTTACTCAACACCTACCACATCCAATTAGTCACCAAACTCTACATTCTGCCTCCTAAAAAATGCCCTGAATATCATGCTTACCTTCTTCCCACATCATTCAGCTTTCCCTGATGTTTTTCTGTAGTGACCCAGGGTCACTACAGAACTTCTTCAGTGCTCTCCACTTCTTGGGTTTGGCTCCCACGCTAATCCATCTTTCATACTTCATTTTCATGTCCATCTCATGATGCACTCCCTTGCCTCAAAGTTTTTAATGGCCCCAAATTGTTTTCTAGATACACTTCAAACTCCTCAGCTGGACATACCGGCCTTCATTTCCGGATCAAGTCACCGAGGCTGAGGCCTGAGAATCGGTATTCTTTAAACTTCCACTGTGATTTCAGTTCAAGCAGCTTGGCTCTTCAGATATCCCCAAAATGGGCACTGTGGAAACTGGTCTGCTTGGAACCGACACTAGGTCATGAGGCCAGTTATAGCTGGAAACTTCCCTAAGCTACAGCCAAAAATTTTCTAGCACAGTGTGGTTATTTTAGGAATAATTTAAAAAGCATTTCACCAAAGAGCAGCATGTTTGCAAGTATAGATTAAAAGATCATTTCCATTTAGGAAGTCTAATTTAATTAAGTAACACCATTTTTGAGGTATGAAGTCTTTTCTTGCTGAGTCAGGATTTTTTGCTTCTCTGTTAATGCAAAGCAGGTAGTTGAAATTGAAGATTTGCTCTGGGATAATACTATTTACATGCCTGGCCACATTAAAGGTCCGGGTAGAAAGTACTATTCTGTGGGACAGAGGGGCAAGAGGGGTATTTTGTTTCAATCTTATTAGAGCACTATGTTAAACTTTTTTTTTTTTTCAAGTAGAATGTTAAATTTTAGGTTCTTTATGAAAAAATGCTTAAAAGCTATTTAATGATTTGTGTTTCTTGTAGGCAACGTATTCATAAATATCAAACTATTAACAAAAAGAAAAAAAGATTTTTGAGCAGTTATATGTTTCCATTGAATTAACGGTGAAGTTTTTAGAAAAAGTACTTTGTGAAACTGAAAAGGATATTGCAATAATAGCATTTTATTTTCTATTTTATCTTTCGCTAATCTTATAGTAGTTTAATGGATTAAAACTGTAATTTTCATACCATGTAATGTGAACTCCTAGTTTGGCTACTAATATTGTTAATATCACTTCTGAAAAATAGAGAGATTAGCTTTTAAAACAGCTTTGGTTGCTTTTCTTTCTCTTTTTTCCTCTAGTATGTAATTTCCACAAAGACTGTCTCTGTCTTATTCATACTGTGTCCCCGTGCCTGGGTGATGGCAGGCCCAGGGTAAATATCTTCTGAGCTAAAGCCTGCATGATGAAGAATGGAATTTTGTGTAACAGGCCTCTCTGAGAAGGTATATGGGAAGGAGAAATGTGATCCTTGACCTAGAGGAAGCTTATAATAGTGGAAAATACTTTTTCCTAGCTTGTCTGAGTTTTCAAAGCATTGTGCTATTGATACGGCATCAATGACTGGAGGAACACCAGGGTCCTTGGTCTTGCGCCAGTTTAGATAAAACTACAAAGACACACGTGGGGTGGTTTTAAGGAGCAGAGAGTTTGTTAGGCAAGAAAGAAGAAAGGAAGAAGCAAACACTCCCCTGTACAGAGACAGAGGAAGGGGGATTTGAACAAAGGGAAATCCCGTGTGTGGCAGAAAAGTGGTTGCTTATATTGGGACGCTGGAGGAGGCGGTGTCTGGTTTGCATAGGGCCCAGTGGATTGGTTTGATTTGACCAGGTCTGTCATTTACGTAGCCTGTCATTTACGTAACACTGATCTTCATCGAAGTCTTATCTAGTTCAAGGGATCTCCAAGCTGCCTTTTTACAGTACTATTTTCAGTTTGTTGAATGGTTATTTCTTAAAATAGAAGATGTAAGTATTCACAGTATAGATAGATGGGTGGATAATACTGTCCGGTCATAGCAGTGTCATAGAAAAAGAATAAAGAAGGTTTAAGGGGTGAGAGAGTGGGGGGGATGGGGGCTGCTTTTTCAGTCGTGCTTGCTGAAGGTTGTTTCTCCGAGGAGGTAACCCTTGAGCTGTGAAGGGAGAGCTACAGAACTACAGCTGGGGGAAGAACATTTCAGAAAGAGAGAACAGGCTTTAAAGGGCTTGAGGTGGACAGCAAACTTGGTGTGCTTATTTAGAAAGCAAGGCAAAAAATAAAATAAAATAAAATAAAATTTTAAGAAGCCAGTCAGTCATTGTGCCTGGAGGGCAGTGAACAAGGAGAGGCCTGTGAGTGGACTCAGTCAGAAAGCTAGTGTTAGAGCAAAGGGAATTTCCTCTCCGCCCTCTGAAGTTTCCATAATTGAGTCTGCTGACATCAACTGATAGTAGACCAGTTAACTGGAGAAAAGGCAAATAAAGTTATTACCTGTGTAGGGGCCTCACAGGAAAGTGAGTACCCAATAGCTCAATGAAATTTAGAAATGCATGTCCCCTTCTCATTTGAAAGAGGGCACTGGGGGCTGTAGGCACATTTAGAGGAAAAGTAAATGGTTTTTAGGGGAGATGAATGGACAGGAGGAACAGACAATAGACTAAGACAAAGTTCCAGTAGGCCGGGTGTGGATGTCAACTCTGGTCTTTCCTGGGAGTTAATCCTCCTTGTTTGATGAGATTATATGCTTTGGGAGGCCAACGTGTACAGATCATTTGAGGTCAGGAGTTCAAGACCAGCCTGGCCAAAATGGTGAAACCCTATCTCTACTAAAAATACAAAAATTAGCCAGGCGTGGTCACACATGCCTGTAATCCCAGCTACTCGGGAGACTTAGGCAGAAGAATCGCTTGAACCCAGGAGGCAGAGGTTGCAGTGAGCCGAGATCATGCCACTGCACTCCAGTCTGGGCGACAGATTGAGTGAGACTCCATCTCAAAAAATAAAAAATTAGAGAAAAATTTTTAAAAGAGATTACAGAGAGGGAGCTCAAGACAACTGCATTACTTCTAGAGGAAATTCCCTCAGTCAGACAAGGGAACTTCCAAGAAAGCCCCTCCCTTCACTTAGGAAGAGGCAGAGGGGTAAGAAATGGAGACAGGAGAGGGCCAAAGAGACCTGGTTTCTGAGGCTGCTTCTTTAGTTCAAAGTACGCAGATGTCAAAGAGCCATACTTTGGGGTATTATTTTATGAGCCTCAACATTAGCCAGGGGCCAGATTTTTCAGGGTCTTGAAAACCGTGGTCAGGACTTTGGCTTTTATTTTGAGTGAGGCAGGGAACCACTGGAGAGTTTTGAGCACTGGAGTGACATGATCTGCCAGATTTTAAAAGACCACTGAGACTGCAGGGGAATGAGGGGACATGAGGCAGATGAGGAGGCCCTGCTGCAGATCAGGCAAAGGCATATGTGGCATAGACTAAGGTGGAGGGGTTGGAGATGACAAAGAGTGGGCAAGCTCTGAATTTATTTGAAAGGTAGAGCTGACAGGATGCTCTGACTGAATATGACAGATGGGCAGTGTGGTGGGAGAGACTGGATAAAGACAAGTAAGACTTTAGGTTTTGATGGCACCACTAATAGAGATGGGGAACAGATTCGGGCAAGTAAGTGCAAGAAAGAGTTGAGCTTGGACCTGTTGGCTCTGAGATGCTTGGATAGACACCCAAGTGCAGATATAGAGAAAGCAGTAGAATAGATGCATCTGAGTTCAAGGCAGAAATTGGGACTACAGATATAATTTGTAGTTGTTCACACATAGATGATACTAGTTCAGATCACCTAGGGAGTGAGTGAAGACAGGGAAGGGGTCCAAGGGCCAAACTCAGGTCATTCCAATAGAGTCAGGAAGATGAGAAAAACCTAGCAAGGGAGACTGAGGAAGCGATACTAGGAAGCAAGAAGTATGCAGACGACAAGTGTGGTGTTTTATAGTGCCAAGAGAAGAAAGGCTCTTTAGGAAGAGGCCATTATCAGCTGTTTCAAACTCTGTTGTAAAATGAAGATGGCAAGTGATCAGATTTGACCTCATGGAGGTCACTGGTGCCCCCAGTGAGAGCAGATTCAGCTCTGATTCACTGCCTGATTACAGGAGTTCTCTTATGATTGCTTTTAGTTTCTTAGTCAAATGAGGATCTAAGTTATCTGATGAAAAAGGAGGGAGGGAAGGACTCTGGAGGTTTGTGAATAGAGGAGAAGCTGTACATAGTTGTCTGAAGAGTGAATCAGCTAGAAAAATACAGTCAGATTTCAAACAGAACTAAGAACTCTCTTGTTAGTTCAGGTCATAAATTTAAAATGAGATCAGACAGCACCATTGTATGCTTTTCTGCAGCCTGTTCAGCTGTTCAGGTGGGTGGAGGAGGCAGAGAATAGGATTTAAGCAAGGTTGGTTTTGCTAAGCAAATATGATAGAGAGAAGAGGTGCTGGGGATGTATTCATGAATATAAAAGGAGAGATTATAATTATAATGGAATAGAAGTTAGGTAATGAGGAAAGTGAAGCCATGAATGGGGTGATGGAAAAGGTGGCAATGTTAAAAGTCACAGTAGGATCAAAGAACTTTTGGAATGTGTTGCGAGTTGCAACTGATTGGAGCCAGCATTGTGGGTGGTAAGATAATTTACAAAGACAGTAGTGAGTTAAAGCAATGGGCAGCAAGCAGAGAAGAAGCTGTCTGTAAAGAGACAGGATCTGGAGGGAAGTTTTATAGGGTGGTGCTGGAGGGGCTACCTACAGATAAGTTTGTGCTGCTGGGGCTACATTCAAAGCAAGGTATTTGGCAACAGGATGTTGTGTCAGCAGGTTGTTGGTGGTTAGCCTTCTCTCAGAACAATTGTTCTCTCCACACCTGGGGCATCTTCCTTGCTGTTTACTTATCTAATCAGGACTCCACAGAATGGGCATACTAGAAAGAGTGAATTGGAAAGACAAGAGATGGTGCTTGTAAACTTAAGACTTCAGCAATGATTCTGTATTGTCAATGACAGCGCTTAGGCTACAATCGCAGCAAAGGCTGCTTTAGGAGATTATAAAGGACAAGATCTTTGGGTTGAGGAGATTGTGGAACTGAGAAGCTAGATACTGGATAGATCATCTGGGAGGATATTGAAGTTACTAAGAATGATGATAAAGAGAATGGTAAGAAAATTGTCCATGAATTGTGGCATGACCAGGTGGAGAGTACCATAAACAGAGACAGTGGGTAGTATAATGTCAGGCACTTCAAAGGAACTGGGCAGGGGGTTAGGGAGTAAAAAGGATGGTGGTCTGGAAGCAGAAAGGAGGAGCAGTGGTCCAGTAGGGGCTGCAGAGCTGCAAGGGCTTTGCCTCAGTCCTGTCAAAGGCAACCTCAAGGTTTCCAGGAGCCATACCCCTTCATTTGCTCATTACTTTCTAGATTAGGAAATCACCACTCAGCAACTGGGGTCTTTGCCTGAATGCATTTCGGAATTACTAAGTTGGTTGAATGCTTCCACAAATACTGTTTTCATGGAGAGCACTTCATATTTACATTGGAAAAGAGCTGGTGCCATCCTCTCCACAGAAACAAGGCTGACAGCCCTTAAATAGCTTTGGCTATCTCTTGGGGAGATCACAGTTTGTGGGAAATCGACAACATTACCATGGAACATAACTTGGAAATGATATTTTTCTTTGCTCGCCACTGAGCATTTTGGACTTGGGAAACAGGCTACCAGAAGAGTAGTTATTGGGAAACGGCAATCAACGCGCGCTTACCTTGGCTCATGATTTCTTGCCATTTTTTCCGGCATTGTAATCAAACCTGTAGGCTACTGATTATTTACTCATTAAGTTCCACTTTCTCACTCTTCCCATTTCAAAGTTGTCTTTTAAAAAATTGCCCAATTGATGATTTTTATATAGGAACAACATATTTTTGATGAAAGTCTTTTTCACAACTGCTAAAAAGCTTTGTCACTATAAGCTGTCACAAGATGGCATCACTTGGTAGTCTTAAAGTCTAATTAGTTTTCTTGTACGCCTGGGGGCATTTTTGAGCTATAAAATAAAACTTGTTGAATAAAGTGACCTTTTTTTTATATGCAGTCTAGCCTATTTCAGAATTGTCCTTTACAAACATGTAACATGATGATTGATCGGATGGCATTTGGGTCTGAAATTACTTCTTGGATGTAGAAGAGAACAAGGCCTTGTTTTGAAAGTTTCTGACTTAATTATTTTATTTCAAAAAAGAAAAGAAGGCAAATGCAGAATTCGAAGGGAATTATAGATTCTGCCCTGACTAAGAGAAGGATAAGAACATCATCAATGGATTGTGGCATGACCAAAAGGAGAATAAGTAACATAAGGAAGGCTGTAGTCCCATGGCAGGCACCTCAAAGGAACTGGGCAGGAGATTAGCAAGTGGAAAGGATAGTAGTCTGGAAGCAGAAAGCAGAAGCAAGAAGTATACCTATTCAGCCTCCAAGAAATATGTGTAGCCTTCAGGGCACCCTAGACAAGAAAAGGCTTTCAGAAAGGGAACAGATACTGCAATAAATAAATTTGAGATGTACACCTATTTTGCATCACACAGTGTGCTAAGAGATAGAGATCTAAACATGAAAAAGGGATTTTCTAAAGCATCGAATGGTCTAGCAGAGGAGAGAGACGTGGAATCCAGTAGCCCAGCTGAGTTAGCATTAGACTGAAACAGAGGAGTAAGAACAGTTTATCTTCTTGGGTGAGTAGGGAGCTGGGATCCTACAGAGAACAAGAATGGAGATATCTGAACTAGACTTTGAAGGATATCAAGAATTTACCACCCATTTTGGATAGGAATGGGCTAGAGGGTGTCAGGGAAGGAATTTAAAGATGAGGCAACAGCCTGAGTAAAGGATTAAGGGCACGAATAGGGTAGACTTTGGGACCCTGGGGATGTAGCAACGGACAGAAAGAAGTTATTTGGATCCTTACATATGGAAAAGACTCTGTGAGTTTCCTGGCACCCAACCTTTGACAGATTTAGGATGAATAAAAAGATGTATATGTGTTTCCAAGATGGTGCAGAGAACACATATTTACTTGATACTTATCTACTCCAGGATATAAGAAATCAGATTACTGTACTGAAATAATGCAGAATTGGACCATTTTTCTGTGACAAGTCTAAATAATTTATCTGGTGGGTGTTTTCATAAAGGAAGGTTTTACACCTGTTCAGTGTGTGGTTTTTCCAAGTACTTTTACTTCGGAATTTCTGCTTGAAAATAGATGCTGTATCTTTTGGCGAATGGGAGCCAAGGGGTATAGTGGTGAGTTTGAAGGGAGAGGAGATAATGTAGAGAAACTGTAGTGTAGAAACAGATAGTACAGGAAAAGAAGATTTGAGCTGAGAGGAGGGTTTATTTACTAGTGTGACCAGTTAGGAGCTACTCGACCTTAGACTAAAGTCCCTTGACCTCCTGGAGTCTCATGCCTTCGGCCATGTAGAGGGAGGTGATGAGCTATTCTGAGGCTCCTAAGATACTACGTGTGAGGCATTAGAGAACCCCTTTGTGTGCCATAAAACGCTGTAGAAATGGGAGCTCGTAGTCCTCCTGATCTCTTGGTATACTTTGAGAATTTAGCTTTGTTACAACTTCAGGGTCACAGGTTAAGGGATGAATGGCTCATTGAATGCTTCTCAAACTTCTGGGATGCAGAAACATGTCTCACCTGGTATGCTTGTAAAAACATCAAATATTGGGAACCATCTCCAGAATTCCTAATTTAATGGGATTGGGACAGGGTTTAAGAATCTGCATTTTGAGCAGACATCTCATGAGTTGCGAGGAAGGAGGACCGAGGAGACCATTTTCTTGTAGAAACTGTCCTAAAAGATCTTAGAAGTTATGTGCATCCAGTAAAATCAGGCCAGAAGTTGCCCAGCCTATTAATAAAACCTTGGACTCACCTTCTGAGAGAAAATGCAAGCACCCCTTGCTAGGCTTCTGAAGGTCTTCTTTGACAGGCACCCCAGCTGAGATTGGCCTTGTTCTCCTGCACCAAATAAAGGAGGTGCTAGCATTTTTGAACTCCTATGGTATGCTTGGGGTGGAGGATTCAAGAACAGATTACCCTGCTTGCTGCTAGCAGAAACTCAAACCCACTGCATTCTCCCATCACATTGACCGTTCATTTGTCAGCAGTGCCCCTGGGTGGGAATCAGGCTAACAACCTTCCAAAACCTCCCATTCTGTCCTTGCTTCCCCCACACCCCTGCCTCAAGGAACATCTGTGATGCATCGGAAGGTGACCCAAACATTTGGCCAGAACCCTAATTCTGATACTTCTGCTTCTGTGACCCCCATTAATTCCCTTACTTTCCAAGCCTCCAATTTCTCACCTGTGAATGAGCAAGATGCACCTGGGTTGCAGCATTGCTGTGAAGATGAAACGAGTGCTTCAAGCTCTATGAGATCCTGCTCTGTGGGGTCTGCTGTCCAGATCATGAAGAACTCTTGCCCCTCAGGAACTTGTATGTAGATGCTCTTCTGAGCAACAACAGTGAATTAGGAAATCCTGCCTAGGGATCAGAGCAAGGGTCCAAGTTGGGGGCATGGAGTGGGAAGTAAAAAAACAGCTTTTTAATTTTTACTAAAAGATAATTAGCTTCTGAATAAAGATAGTAATTTTGTATTGAAACATTTAATTCCCCTTCTTCCAAAGTTCCTACTGAAATGACTAATACACACACGCACACGCACACGCGCACACACACACACTCAAAACATACCCCATATACTGTACCAGAGCTGGAGCAGGGAAGAGTGAAATCTACTCATTCATTCAGCAACATGCAAAACACACACACCTTTAAGTTGCCAGAATCTCAGTGGGTTCATTTTATGTGGCTAAGATTGTTGCATGTTCAACAGTAGAGGAACAGTTAAATAAATAAAAAACTGTATTGTCCTTAAAGATGATGGTGTATAAGCATCATTTACATATAAAAATATTGTTACCTTAAAAAGATTAAAAAACAATATATACAATATTATATGTTGCAACCATGCTTAGAAAGACTTTCAAAAGGATATGCAGCAACATTTTTGACATTTTCTGTAAATGATAGGATTAGATCACCTTTTAAAATATTGCTTATCTATTCTGTCTAGTTTAATTACTTTGAATCTAACATACTTATATGATAAACATATGTCTGACAGATAGTAATAATTGGGGCTTTTAGACTTCAGCTGCAGACCTAAAAATATTTGCATAGCTAATTAGGGGCTCTTGTGTGATGTCCGTCTAAATGTCAAGAGAGTAGTACCTTCAAGAGTAGTATGTCAAGAGAGGTGCGGGTAGATCACGAGGTCAGGACATTGAGACAATCCTGGCTAACGGTGAAACCCCGTCTCTACTGAAAATACAAAAAATTAGCCAGGCATGGTGGCGGGCACCTGTAGTCCCAGCTACTCGGGAGGCTGAGGCAGGAGAATGGCGTGAACCTGGGAGCTTGCCGTGAACCGAGATTGCGCCACTGCACTTTAGCCTGGGCTACAAAGCGAGACTATCTCAAAAAAAAAAAAGAGAGAGAGAGAGTAGTACCTTCCATTATTTGGCATGCTGACCTTATTATATTGAAATGTCTTGAGAGTCGTTCACTCTCCAGTGGGTCACCTAAGAAATGCTTTGGGAGTAACAAAGAGGTCTGTCTCCTCCAAGAGATGATACTGCTCTCTTCCTCCTCTGCTCTCTGCGTATTTTTTTTCCTTCCCAGGTATTCACACACCAGTAGAATTTCTCTTATGTAAGTGGACCTCTCTTGAGACTGTGATGGAAAAGAATGTATTCAGTTTTTTTCCCCTTTTTTGAAAAAGCATTATTACAATTTCCTCTCCCCATCCATTCATTTTCATAACCGAGTCTAGAGTGATTTCTTTTTTCTTTGAACTGTACTTGAATGTATCCTGTCTCTTTCACAAGAGCCACTTTTACCTGGGAGCCTCAGAAGGTTAGAGTGATGATATGGAGGTGCTGCCTTATTAATCAAATGTTTGCTCTGTGCTGGGCATTAATCACTTAAACCTGCACAGCTGGATAAGATTCATTAGTGTCATCTTTCACTGTGCTCATCTCCCCGCCCCAGTTGCTCTTGGAGGCATTCATTAAAATGCCACCAGTGCTTCCATCACCAGCTCCATCTCTCTCCCACCTCCTGTGGCCATGTGCTGTGTTTGGCCTCTGGGTACAAAGAAAGATCACTAAGAGGTTACCAAGCAGAACATTAAATTACAGGGCCTCTGATGGCTTCTTTGACTGATTTCCTTTCAAATCTGCCTGGATCCTCTGGAAGCTTCTTCTCAGGATGCATGTTCCACACTGAGCCCAGTGGCTGCCCTTGGGAGTGGATGAAGGCCTCAGAGACACTGAGCATCTCTCTGGCGTGGGCTTGTGTGGGATGCACCTGTTCAGCAGTCATGCCCCCTCCATCTGGGGACATCCTGCTGGTGCCAAGACCATCCTCCCTGCTTCCTGCTTCCTCGCCAGATCCTTCTCTAATCCACTTCCTGACTTCCACATAGAGGTCTTTGACTTCAGAGTCCCTTGCTTTGGCCTTTAAACCCCCCTTCATTTAATCATTCTTCAATAAACATCTATTGAGTGCCTACTGTATGCCAGGCTCTGCAGCAGCCACTGGGGACATAATTCTGAGCCAGAAAACATGGTTCTGACCTCATGGAAGTTTCTAGCAAAGAAGACACGTAAAAGAAAAACAGAAGAGTAAACAAAGCAACGTGGTCTCAAGTGTAAGAAGTGCTATGAAGTCAACAAAAAGAGACAGAGACAGAATCTACTAGGGGTGGGCACTATATTTTGAATAGCATGGCCAGAGAAGACTGTAGTCCTTGGACCAACACCATCAGCATTGCCTGAGAACCTGCTAGAAATGCAGATTCTCAGACCATATTTCAGACCCACTTCAGCCTGATTCATCAGAGACTCCCCCAGCGGTCTGTATTTAATGAGCCCTCCAGGTGGTTCTAGTGACCACCCTAGATTGAGAACCACTGATTTAGGCTATGCCTGCGTGATGGGAAGGAGGTAGGTATGTGAAGTGTGGAGGAAAGCACCTTCCAGGCTGAGGGTCCAGATGAGCAAAGACAGGAGAGAGCTTGGCTTTTTTGAGGAACTGAAACCAAGACCATTTTGGCCAGAGCCAAGTGTTGGTGATATGGGCAGGGATTAAATCAGATAGGCTCTTGCAGACCAAAGTGAAGGGACAGGATTTTAATCTAGTTCAGAAGCCCTTGAAGCATCTTAAGCAATGCCTTGCACTGATCTGGACTCCCTTTCAAGATGATCTCTATTGTTGAGTCCAGAATAGATTGGAGTGGGTTAAGAATGGAAGTGGGAGACCAGGAAGGAGGCGGATGCACAGGTCCAGGAAGTAGATGGAGGTGGCCTGGACCAAGGTGGCAACAGTAGGAATAAGGTAAGAAGGTACTTGTGAGATATGTTTTAGAAATAAGCTCAAAAAGACTTGTTGACTGATTAGGGGTGTGGGCAGGGGTAGTGGTGGAGAGGGGGAATCATGACTGACTTCCTGGTGTCTGGCTTCAGTAACTGAGTAGATGGATGGGTCGTTTACTGCTCCAGAGAGGCAAGAAGTGGACATGCCCTCTCAGCCTTCCTCTCAGACACTCTGTAACATGCTGGGTCTGAAATTCCACTGTAAACAGCTTCATGGAGTCCATCTTCAGCTTGTCTTCGTGGGCCAGTCCTCAGTTCAGCCCAGACCCCTGAGCCCTCATGGAGATCAAGGAGCCATTGCTTTGATCTCCATAAGTGCTCTGTCCCTCTAGCACAATGTCTTGTGTGCAGTGAACATTTGAGAAATACCTAAGTGACTCGGTCTGCAGGAAGAGCAGCATTCCTATCAGAAAAAATATTGAGTCAGTCCCCAACCTTGATTAAAGATGTATAATTGTTACCTTCACCTTAGGAAGGAGAAAAAAGATAAATTGCCTGGTGCCATGAAACACAGACAGCCCAAGGGGTTGAACCAAAGACAGAAGCAGAAGATAGGAGTGGCCAGGGGCCCAGGAGAAAATAGGAGAAACCTGTGGCTTGGTGGTGAGTGACCCTTTGCCCAGTCACCCACTGTGAAGAGTGAACTGCAGGAGGGAATAGGAAGGAAAACAGATCTTTTAACTCTGCTCATCTCCTGCAGAGAAGGTGGGCTGGTTACATAAAAAGCTACTGTGGGTTGCTCAGTTCCTGAGTCTTGCTCACAGGGCTGAAGGAAGCATCACCTCTGTCTCTCACAGATACTAATAACGAGCTTGCCAGTCAGTCCAGCCAGTCAGGAGTCGTTTTCTCCAGCTGTCCCTTGCACCTTGTTGATGGTGGGTCTTGAATAGTACATTGTTTCTTGTTTTCTGTGTCTGTTTAGGATATACAGGGAGCTGTATCTTTAGATTTAAATGCTAAAAAAAAATGGTGAGTTAGATGGGGAGAATGGAAATGAGATGTATAGGAGCATGGGGCAAACATAGAACGAGGGAACTCCAACCAAAAGAGCCGTAACCTAAATCTGAGAAGCTAATTTTGCAGAACCAGCTTAGCTGTGGGACTTTGGGGATTTGCTTTGAAAGATGTTTGCATTGCCTGTGTGATTGGCATGAGGCCACACAGTAGTACTCAAATAGGAGGAGGGATTTTGCAGTGTCTGGAGATAATTTTGTTTATCACATCTGGGTGGGGTGGGAGGGGGGCCGCTGATATCTAGTGAGTAGAGGCCAGAGATGCTCCTAAACATTCTACAGTGAACAGGAGGGATTTGCCATGGGGATGAGAGGATTTGGCAACATCTGGAGATAGTTTTGTCACATCTGGGTTGGGGGTGGGGGGCCATTGAGACCTAGTGAATAGAGGCCAGAGATGCTGCTAAACATTCTACAATGCACAGGACAGGCTCCCACAACATAGAATTATCTGACCCAAATGTCAGTAGTGCCAAGGTTGAAGAACCCTGGCCTAGACCAAGTGAAGAGGATGGAGCAAGAGAACCTGGCCTGATGTCTGCCAAGGAGAGAGAGTGTGACCATGTACACTGAGAAGGGAGCTCTTCAGCTGGTCTGTCATCAGAGGAACCAGATGAGAACATTCCGTGAAGTTCCACCTGTCTTTTCAGCTCTTGTGTGAGTCTCCCTGAAAATCAACAGATACTTATATCCTCCATTTGTGGCCAAGGCACAGGGCAAGGGGATATGAGGGAAACACAGTGGAATAAGAAGTGGTGTCCACCCTGCCGAGTTTCCAGTTCAGTGATAGGGTCTCCTATCATGCAAGGCAGATTGAAGTAAGTACCTCTACCATAGGGTGAAAAAGTGTTACGAGAGCTTTGAAGAGTGAGTGAGCAGGCCAGGCATGGTGGCTCACACTTGTAATGCCAACACTTTGGGAGTCCAAGGCGGGTGGATCACCTGAGGTCAGGAGTTCGAGACCAGCCCGACCAACATGGTGAAACCCCTTCTCTACTAAAAATACAAAAATTAGCTGGGCGTAGTGGAGGGTGCCTATAATCCTAGCTACTTGGGAAGCTGAGGCAGTACAATTGCTTGAACCTGGGAGACAGAGGTTGCAGCGAGCCAAGATTGTACCATTGCACTCCAGCCTGAGTGACAGAGTGAGACTCCATTTCAAAAACAAACAAAAAAAAGGAGTGAGTGAGCAGTACCTTCTATACAGAGCATATCCTAGAGGCTCTGCTATATGGTGGGAACATATTTGAAGCCCTTTTGCGTCTTGATATATATAGCATGGTGGTTAAGAGCATGGATTTAGGAACAGTGAGAACTGGGTTTGTATCCTAGCCCTCAGTTTCCTTCTTCATAGGAAGGAGATAATTGTAGGGTTATAGTGTAAGAAAAAAAATGAGATAATCTAAAATGGTTCAAATAGCACCTGGCACACAGTCAAGAGTTCAATAAATGGTAGAGACTGTTGTGGTATGGAGGAAGTTACTGCTCTGTGGAGGGGTAAGAGCTGTGTGATATTATACAGTTGGTTTAATTTTTCTGAACTTCAGTTTCCTCATCTGTAAAAGAGAGATGAAATGATGTGCTCTGTAGAACCTTTGTAAGGATAAAAGGACAATGTATGCCAAGTGCCTGGTGCCTAGATGACATTCTATAACTCAATGTGAAATCTTCTTCGTACTCCGGACTTTGGTTGAAGGAGTCTGGCGTCTTCTGCACACGATGATGTCAACTTGGGTCCCGCATGTTGCCTTAGTGTCCTTCACCCAACCGACCAGTGCAGGACACAGTGACCCTCCCCACCCACCCCCACCCCACCCACTGTCTACCCCTCTAAATGATTCTTAAGAACCAAGTGTTTGTCCTCTCAAGTATTTATAAGCTTCTCTAAGATAAATATTTTATATAAAATCAAGCACCTCTTGATCCTAGTTATGTTTTTCACCACTTATCTATTCAAACTACATTTATTGAGCATCGTCTGCATGCTAGGAACCGACATAGGAGTTGGGGATAGTAAGTCAAAGAATACACAATAACTCACTTGACTGTGTCTATGATAGACAAGTGTTTGCCTAGCTTATGTCACTGGAACTCGACCTTCATTAATTTTGCAATATTATTCAATTAAATAAACCTGGGCTGCATCCTGAAGGAGGACAGAGAGTCAGCTAGGAAAAGAATCCCCAAGGCCTACGTGGTTGTGGGGAGATGATGAGACATTCCAGGCAGAGGGAGTGGCCTCTTGGGTGGAGGCCAGAAGAGAGAAGGATGCTTCTAGGTCACTGGTCAGAGTGTGAGGGGGAAAGGGGCAAGAAATGCAGCGGGCGAGGTGAGGTCAGCTTAGGAAGGACCTCCTATAAATTGCTGTGTAGTTCAGACTTTGACCCAAGGTTATTGAAGACTACAGAAATATTTTAGGCTAAGGAAAGACATGATCAGATCTGTGCTTTGGAAAGAAAACTCTTGGATTGAAAAGATTAGGAGGCCAACATCTGATCCAAGCTAGGAGATAAACACCTAATCAACGTCGTGTCCCAGATTGGGAATGTGGTCAATAGATGTTTCAGATGTGGGATCAACAGGTTTGGGTTGTTGATACAATGTGATGGAGACTGAGTTGGAGAATGAGAAACTGGGGATGATTTATTGGTGGGTAATAGTACCTCCAGTTGAGATAGAGAATGTGAGAATAAGAGCACACCAGGATTAGGGGAGAGAATAGCTCAGTGGATGAACTAGCTGTGAAGTGCTTTGGGCACATCCAGATGGAGATACTGTGCTGTTCAAAGCTAGAAAGTGAATTAATACAGAATCAAAATCAAATACCGCATATTCACACTTATAAGTAGGAGCTAAACGTTGGGTACACAGGGACATAAGAGTGGAAATGGTAGACACTGGGGACTCCCAAAGCAGGGAGGGAGTGGGGCAAGGTTTGAAAAACTACCTATTGGGTACTGTGCTCACTATTTGGGTGACGGGTTCTATAGAAGTCCCAACCTCAGCATTGTGCAGTATTTCCATGTAGCAAACCTGCATGTGTACCCCCAAATCTAAAATAATTTTTAAAAAATAAGATAAAATAAATTAACAGTTAAAAAATAAATTAATGCATTGTGATTGTTTTTAAATTTTGCTGAAGAGCCTAGAGAGACAAGGTGAGTGAGATGGGCTAGAGAAATTGGAGTGACAAGAATTAGATAAAATTGTTAAGTCATTTGAATAGATGATCTCACCGAGGAAGAAGGTGGGGAGTGAGAAGAGAAGAAGGGACCAGGACTGTGCATCTGCATTTAAGGGACAGGCAGGAGAAGATGAACTCCCAAAAGACTGAAGAGGATATTCAGAGAAGTAGAAGAGATTACTATTTTCAGTGAAAAATGGAGGATCTTGATGATTTTAGAAGAAAGTGGGTTTTTAGGGAGAGCCCCCAACCCCTCATACTTACCATAGATAACTATAGTCCTTTGGAAGGCATGGAGCAACACAAACACAGAGATGGTTGCAGAAAATGCCCTTCTCATTTTAACCAGGGGTGGCTTTGAAGATTAAATTACAAAGACGCAGTTGGGAGAATTCCAGTTTTGGGTCCTGACAACTCTTTGTCTTCATAGCATAGCAGGAGGGTCCAGTGGCCACTTGGACGACAGATGCACTTACCCTGTAACCATGAATACCACTCATTCTCTCACTTACTGGGAGGGGACTGTAGTCCTCATAGCTGCCCCGCCCCCCCCAGTCTCCCTTCCTAGTGATGGAACTTTCCATTATTGACAGGGAAACAGCAGGCTAATGGCACAGATGAAATGTAAATTTTGACAGCCCCGACAGGTAAATATTGGCTTTGCACAAACAAGTTTCTATAAATAACCTGTCTGCTGTAGAAACTCCACAGATGGCAGCAGGGCTGCCCAAGTGTTGATTTTTCCCAGGGTGCTTGGTGCAGAAAAGCACAGCTGTCAGCTTTGCTGTTCCTATTCCCAGCTCAGGCTACCTCTGCTGTGCCTGCCGACTGTCCATATCCCATCTTCCTTTGGCAGGGAGAGGCAGGGACAGGTGGAGATCAGTCATTTCAATAACCTACCTCCGATGCCTTTCATTCCAGGATTCCGAAGGGGTTTCTTAAAAATGTCACTTCCTCGGGTTCTATAGTCCAAAGTGGGAATTTGTCTGATCTGGGGATGTGTTCGCCCCTTTTAATTAAAGTTGGTCCCGTTGAAAAGAAAATTGGATGGAGTGAGATATAGTCACTCTAGACTGTGTGCCACATGGCCCTGTTGCTAAAAATAGTACCTTCAAGGACTCTGGGCATCATGTGAGGCTATTATGTTAGCAGGCGTGGACTCTGACTTAAGGGGAATGTGAGGGGTATGGAGCCACAGCGGGTCATCTCACTGGGGAAATTTGCCCGATTTAACCCCATCCCGGGACCTAAGGGAAACACAGTGAGCCACCATTGGAAAAAACAGAGGCATTCTTATTTTTCAACTATGTGACTAAGAGCCCATAACTGTAAAAAAAGCCAATTGAGGTGATGGCATTCTAAATGATCGTTCTAGGGATGCCCAGAAAGCTTTGTGCTAAGTTAAATGCCCATCACTGAGGCTGGTCTCTGGTTTGGGGTATGCCTGTACCTCCCTCCTTCCCTCCCTGGTGTTTATATTCTGCTCCAGTTTCTTTCTTTGGGCTCATTGACTTAATGCATTTGTATTGTAAGCCCCTTCAAGACCCTTTGGGAAGAAGAAAAGAAAGAAACCATATAAAAGTGAGTCAGAGGATTCTGGAAGGTACCTAAGATAGCAGTAGTAACTTAAACAATTTTGTATCCTACAAAGGCTTTGAGAAAATGTATGATAATAATGGACCTTGTGCATTTAAAAACAATCATAATTGAAAATTAGGAAGAAAACAATGTTGAGAACTGGAATAGGAAATCACCTGTGAATAACAAAGTAATGATGGTACCACACCCAAAGCAGAGTTATTGTGATATTTTCTTTACCCTTATCCCCGGAGAGTAGAGCAAAGCTGCCGTGAGTCAGCAGGCATTGGAAAGGACAGCAAATACACTTGCCATTGCTCTGGGTTCACAGAATGAATTCAGGACCCTTTATTCCCACTTCAAGGCAACCAGTCACTGCTAGCATAGGCTCCTTTGCTTTTCTGGTGGGGCAGCCCCTTCTAGCTCTAATTCTACATTAAGAAGGTGTACTAGTGTTTTAGGGCTTTGGGCCTTTTCTCCCAAATCTTGTCTCCATGTATGAGGGCCTATGTTTTCAGTAAGGGCTGGGAACACTTCCCGGGCTGGGCTACATCCAGTCCATTGTGCTTCCCAAGTACTTTCTATACTACCTGGCATCCAGCAGGCAACAAATCAATGTTTGTGAAGCCCCATTGACTTCAAGGAGCCCTGGTCATCAGAGAATCTGATCTCCACATTGAGGAAGAGACCAGAAATATGCTTTGTGAGTAAAATTACAGCTTAATATTCACCAGTAGAGCTTAGCAAGATGCTGAGCAGAGAAAATAATGAATCATCTTTTGCTCAGCCTGTGAGGATAGAAAATATTATACGGAAGGTCCCAGGAGTAGAGTGAAAATCATGTGGGCTTTGAAATCAAGCAGACTTCAGTTTGAATCGTGCGCTCCTTCGAGTGAGCTGGTGGACTTCGGTCAACTTTGAGTCACTTTGAATCTCAACTTCCCCATTTTAAAAATACACATGATAATAATTGGATTCTTAGGATTGTCGTGTCCAAGAAGCAGTCTAATGTTAGGTGGCAAGCAGGGATTCTGGAGCCAGATTGCCGAGTTCAGATTCCTGCTCTGACATTTACTAGCTGAGTCATCTGCAGCAAATTACTTAGTCTTTCTATGTTCATGTCCTTATGTTTAAAATAGGGAAAGTTGCCATGAGGAATAGTTAATCTATGTAACGTTCTAAGATCACTGTGAAGCACATAAGAACTGCATGTGTGCTTGTGACAATACCAGGTGGCACTGAGCAGAGATGCCCCACCTGTGGTACTCCCCACCTTCATCTTGCTCTCTTACTCTCCCAGTTCTTTTCTTGATCATTTTTATGTTTCCTGATCATTTTTTGAATGTGAAACCAGCCCCATTGTTGTGATTTTCCTAAAGGATTGTGCAGACCCTGTCTAGTGTATATCCCCCCTCATAGCAGATGTTGGCACGACTTTCATGGAAAGCCAGGAAGGGAGCTCTCGAGGAAAAAGATGAATGTTGTTACTCAGAACTGGGGTTAAGGTTTCATTTCTTTTTTGTTATGAAAATATGCTCTGCAATTGAAAACAAAAGTGCAAAGTGTTCTGAAAACTAAAAGTAATATACATGTTTCTTGAGTAAGGAGTGAATAAACTATTCAGAGGCATATAATACACTTCACTTATTCGAGGCATTAAATATTCCAGTTATTCATTCATTCAAACTTTCTTACATAGCAGTTCAGTTATACATGGTTCTATGCCAGGTTCTGGGGATAGAAATAGGAACAGGACAGTCCTTATCCCCCAAAACTCCAATCAAATTGTCTATGAATGAAATTGGTGATACAAGCAATTGAACAAAGAGCCGCTCATGACGGAGGATCTAAAATGCCAACAGAGAGCACAGAGACAAGGGGAGGCCGGTGGCCCTTGTGTTAGGATGAGTGTAGCCGCTTAGCTGAGGCAGAACTTACAGAAGATGGGGGAAAGGGAAGACTGGATTTATATAAACACCATGTTACTCTGAATTTTTTAAGCATAAAAGAAAAGGTATTGTTAACAGTCACAGAACTGCGTAACCGTAGTAGATAAGTGATACTGAACATACGCAGTGGAAGGACTTTAATGAATGTGTCGCCTGCTCATTTGCATGTTCACCCACCTCGACCCACTGCAGTGGCCAGTGTTGTCCCCAGTGTACAGATGCGGAAACTGGAGCTCAAAGGGAATGAGGCAGTAGCCCTCACCATGAGCACGTCTGAGGTAGGACCCGGGTTCCGCAGGTAGTCTGTGTCACACTGCACTGTCCCCCATACCAGCCTGCTGCGACCGTGATCTGAAGGTGGCTGGTCATGGTGATTTTTGCTGCGTGAGAATTCTGGAAGCTCTCAGTGGTGTGCTGTCTGGACTGCCTTTTTCCTTCCAGATCCTTGGACATCTTTTCTTGTCTTTCCTGGGAGCATCTTATCAGTTACTGGGAAAGGCCTTTCTGTACTATGTATTCATTTTCTTGGGAAGTGTTCATTATAAGTGTAGATTTTTTACAGAGCCTAAAAAATTTCCTGGCTGTGGTACTAAATCTAATTAGCATGCAAAGCCATATATGATCTCATGTTATCATTCCTTCAAGCCAAAACACAGTGAACCCACCATCAAAGCAAGTGCTTTCTTAAAAAAAGGTAAACCCTGCCATTTGTCCAGATTTATTCCCTCTCCATACAAATCTATATTTTTTATGTGACTAAAGATAATCTGTTGTCTACACCAAAGAAAATGTCCTCTTCATTTCCCTCCTGAAATCCCCTTCCATGTCATAAGCTGCCTCAGAGGGCGGCAGCACCCACCTGTCTCCTGAGGCAGAGAAAACGTTGCTTTTAAGCCTCACTACAATTTGAAGGTTGTCACTTGTAATTGCTTTATATTTCTATTTTAAGCATTGTTGACATGCTCTGGTAAATCATTTTGTTTTTCTAGTATAGGTGAGGGGTCTTAGAAGTAAGTAATGTGCAGCTGCACTTCCTGATAGAAGAGGAAAGATGTTCTAGATATGGCAGAGAGGGGGATGCCTCCTTAGTAAGTCAGGGTTGGATGCCTCCCAGTGGCCTTTACTATTTTTTGATCCACGTCCACCAGGTTGTGAACCAGCTACCTGGAGGTCTGAACTGACAGGGGAGTGCTTTGGACTATTGTACCTTAAAAAAAAAAATTTGTGTATAGCCATTGGTGAAATGATGATTGTATAGTCCATTGGTTTTATGTAAATTACAAATTAATGTTAACCTCTACCTCTAAAACTCTTGCTCCCTGGAAATCATTCAGCACGAAGCTAAGGTGATGCTAGCTTACTAACACGATTTCAAAGCCAAGGCACCTGGGGTGGAGTGAGCAGAAAGGCTTAGGAAACAGAATTCAAGTCCTGCCACTTCCCAGGTGTTTGATCCGAGGCAAGTTGATTTACATCTCTGAGCATAAGTTTGCTCATCTGTGAAACTAGAGAAATGAGGCCCCCTCTCAGGATGTTTTGTAGAGTGAATGCAGTGTCTTCCAAATGGAGAAGATGAGTTCAATCCTTTGAAAGTACATGTTTGGCCATTTACCCAGGACTGGTCACAAGACCGAAGCCATCGAACTTCTTCCTAGAGATCCAAATTATTAGGTTTGACATTCTATTCTAATGACCCTTTAGCAATGCCATGGCAATTGCTCAAAGTGACAATTTCTAAAGGGAACTGAGAAATTGATAGGTGTCATGCTAGGAGATAAAAGGCCTCACATGACCAAATGTTTGTGATATGCTAGGTTTAAGAAATCGAACAGATTTAACATGTAGATGTTAATATGTTTGTAGATAAAAGATGGAGTTTCTCAAAATGTTACATCATGGAGTCTTTTCCTTTATCTCATGCTCCCTTTCTTTCTTTTGCCCCACCCAACATATCATGGAACCTGTGTAACCCAGAGCTTACTCTGAAAAGCGTTGATCTAAGGAATTCCACAGTTAGTGTTCTCAGCTCTTGACACCTGTGCTACCAGAAAGGCACGTTGTCATAGACAAGTCCGATACCAAACACTATATAAAAAGCAAATATGTGACTTCTGAATATACCTTATAGGAAGTGAAGGTGATTGGTTGAAGTACTAGACTTTTATTCTACATGTTTTTTATTTAGCTGAAATTTCAGAAATCAGTTTATTCTTTTAGAGCCAATCTGGATAAGAAGTGATGGAATATATCCAAAGAGTATACTACATAATTGGAAACAAACTTGGAATTTCGTTTACATTGTTTAGGCATATTTCATAAAATACAGAGCTCAGGGCCAATGCTACCTCCTTCATGAACCTTCTCTAGATTTCCCAGCTGGAAGTTGTCTTTTCCTTCTCCAAACCACTTATCACACTATCTGTGCCTCTCCTGTGCATTTATAACTTTCGTAACTATATAAATCTTCCTTTATAACTGTCGCTGTTAATGCAAGAGCTAATTGTGTGCGTGGCTTGTCTCTCCTGCTGATGATGAAACTCTTGTTGTAGAGTCTCCCAGTGCCTAGCAGAGAGCCTGCACATGCTAGACACTCAAATGTTTGACTTGGTGAGACTTTCTTTTATTTCCCTAAGATTGTTAATTTGTCATTATTATTGTTGTTAATAATAGTTGTCAATTAATATTTCATGAACATCTATGTGCTAGGCAACTTGCATTGATTACTGTACTCAATATTGTCAACAAAACTCTGAAGTAGATACATGCCCTCTCCAAAAAGAAACCGAGGCTTTAAGAATTCATAAAATATCTTGCCCAGTATCAGAACTAATATTCTAAACTACAATTGTGTCTTGCCCAAGCCTGTGCTTTAAATCACTAAATTACCCTCTTAAGAGGTAAAGAATATACAAATACCTGCAACCCAAAAGGGCAGCCTCAGAGGAGCCTTGGTAGTTCCCCATTCTCCTTAAGTCCCACTGTAGAGATAATCGCCCCTAGGGATGAAAGACTTGAATGCTGCTACCCAATTGCTTTCTCACATACAGTGTGAGTGTAGAAGGCTCTCCTTGGCCTATTCTATCTAAGGTTGCTTACACCAGATTTGCCCCAGTGTGACTGTAAGCCCTTGTTAAGCTTGGGTTAATTGCCAATTTAGGCAAGGTTCTCATTTAGAAAGTCCCTTCAGGGAAAGCAGCCTCAGAACTAGGAGATGGTTGTCTATTTACTCTTCACTCACCCAGCTGCTAATGGGGTTAAGGGGATGGCAACAACATATGCCACTCCAGATTCTTCCTGTTTACAAAGTCTTGATCATTTCCACACTCAAAATCCTGTCGATTGCCACCTGTGGAGTCAGGCAATAAAACCAACCAGTATTTATTGAGCACATGCCACATGTAAGGATAGGGTGAGTGTTATGAATTCATTCATACTGGTTTGCTTTTGCTAGGAGCATACAGTGTGTTGAAGAATGAAACAGGAGATTTGTTTTCTCACTGTGGGTCAGTTGCCACTCCATGCCTGCCTCAGGCCAGCCACTTGGCCCCTCTGCTTCCCAGATCCCTCAGCAGTAAAAGCAGGAGGGTGGGCTTTCGCAATTCCTACTCTCTCCTTCTCGGCCTGGCTGAGAGTGGGGCCTCCCCACCCCCTCCACCAATCCCAGGGAAAGGGTTGATCTGCACTTCGAACATGGGGACCCTTGTCTACGTGTGGCATGGTCCAGAGCCACAGCAATGCTTCTCATGTGTTCTGTTCACCACTTCATCTCTGAGAATATTTAAAAAATGCAGTTCTTGGTTAAGTGAGCTGGATCAAAACAGGTATCCAAGTTGGAATAGGATCTACTCTGTGTAGACTTATTCTTGCAGGAGGTGAAACACACAGAGCCTGCAGGAAGAGTTCTATGAGTACTTGAGCCCCCAGCCTGTCTAGGTTAAGTCTACTATGAGTACTTGAGCCCCCAGCCTGACTAGGTTAAGTCTTCTGTGAGTACTTGAGTCCCCAGCCTGACTAGGTTAAGTCTTCTATGAGTACTTGAGCCCCCAGCCTGACTAAGTTAAGTCTTCTATGAGTACTTGAGCCCCCAGCCTGACTGGGTTAAGTCTTCTATGAGTACTTAAGCTCCCAACCTGACTAGGTTAAGTCTTCTATGAGTACTTGAGCCCCCAGCCTAAGTTAAGTCTTCTATGAGTACTTGAGCTCCCAACCTGACTAGGTTAAGTCTTCTATGAGTACTTAAGTTCCCAACCTGACTAGGTTAAGTCTTCTATGAGTACTTGAGCCCCCAGCCTGACTAAGTTAAGTCTTCCATGAGTACTTGAACCCCCAGCCTGACTGGGTTAAGTCTTCTGTGAGTACTTGAGCCCCCAGCCTGACTGCGTTAAGTCTTCTATGAGTACTTGAGCCCCCAGCCTGACTAAGTTAAGTCTTCTATGAGTACTTGAGCCCCCAGCCTGACTAGGTTAAGTCTTCTATGAGTACTTGAGCCCCCAGCCTGACTGGGTTAAGTCTTCTATGAGTACTTGAGCCCCCAGCCTGACTAGATTAAGTCTTGGAGCAGTTCTTAGACTCTGTCTTCAGTAAGTGGCCAAGTCTTTGGCCTTTGTATGCTGTGGCTAGGAGATAAAAAAACTCATGTCTTAGATGTGTCAGAATACAGTTATGTCCATAGTGCTTTAGGGGTTAGTCTCTATTTTTATTAGCTTAAACAGTTATGCAGGTAAATACGTGTTCATGTTTTTTTTAAATCAGCAATGTCTATAGCTTTGTTTTTGAGAGAGAGAGTGTTGCTATCATGCAGGCTGGAGTGCAGTTGTACGATTATAGCTCACTGCAGCCTGGAACTCCCTGGCTCAAACAATCCTCCCCCCTCAGCCTCCCAAGTACTGAGGACTGCAGGCATGCACCACCATGCCCAGCTAATCTTTGATGTTTAAATCAATTGAATTTTTAAAAAATTGACGTCACTGAACAAAATAGACAAAAAATCTCTCTCATGGACCTTACATTGTAGGTACCCATTGATGACAACTAAAATAGAGAAATAGGATTTTCCCATCCAAGAACACAGTATCCAAAATGAAGAAACTGTAGTAAAGGCCCTCTTAGCTCATGTAGCAGGAGTTAGCAGCTAATTAGTTAATTAAAAAGTTGATGACAATGGTTATGGTTAATCATAATATGACATATGTATACCTTAAATATTTTATTTTAACATAAAACATACAAATGCATGTTAAATCACCCACTTTTTAATGTGAGACCCAAGCTTTTTCTTAAATTTGCAGATTGGAGTTTCTAATTACCATTCTTAGATAAACCATGCCAAAAAGACATAATCTGTGATTTCCAGTTTCAGTTTTCTTAAAGTGGAACGAGCTCTGAAGACACTTTTGAAGTAATCTAAGTACAATCTCTTCTAGTTTTTTGTGGTTGACCCTCCCACATGTGGTTCGACAGCAGGTTTGGCTTGGTTTCAGCAACTCGTTTTCATCCAGTCTTTCAAAGCATTCAACTTGAAGCTTTTTCTACTCATATTTCATCAGTGTATATAATATGCAATCAAATTACATAATTACAAGGACAAGTATAACTGGAAGAAACACATTTAGGAGACAAAGACCCCTAAATCTCACATCTCAGCTGGTAGGAGCAGAAACCCAGGGGCATTCCAGCATCTTGACTATGAGCTTGGAGTGTCAGCCTGGGCAACAGCCAGTATATTTTACAAAAAGGATGGAGGGTGTTTCTTCAACTGGCAAGTCTGTTATGGTGGCCATCTTTTAAGAGAACTCCTACTGTACTCCTGGATGTGACCATAAGCGGACATTATTTGCAGCTCCTAGAACAGTGTTTCTCAGCCTGAGTTCTGTGGCACCTGGCAGTTCCATGGGTGGCCTCAGGGGCCACCAGACAGTGTTGCCAGCAAGTCTGAAACCCCCCAGCTTCCTGCAGCTGTGGGAGCTCCACTTTTGTTTTATACCTCTCACTGCTGCATTTAATTTTATTCAAATAGGAAGACAGAGCAAACCATTATTATCTTTAAACAATGGATATTGTGGTGCTTTTAGAGAGGAAATCTTAGACCTTTAGCAGTAGCATACACTATTATCAATAGAGGACATCTAATAACAGTCTGAAATCTTTTCAAGAGACAAGTGATTTTAAATGTCTGGTTTACAGTTGATTTTCTTCCATTATGTGTTTCTGAATAGGCACTGTGTTCATTGCCTAGAGCTGCTGTAACAAAGTACCACCAATGAGGAGCCTTCAGACAACAGGAAGTTATGGTCTCGTAGTTTTGGAGGCTACGAGAAAGTTATGGTCTCCTACTTTTGGAGCATGGCTTACAGGGCCTTGCTCTGTCTGAAACCTGCAGGGGAATCTTTCCTCGCCTCTCACGGGTTTCTGTTGAATTGCTGGCCATCCTTGGCATTCCCTCGCTTGCAGCTGCATCACTTCAGTCTCTGCCTTTGTTGTCACGTGGCCTTCTCCCTGTGTGACTGTCTTCGTATTGCCATCTTCTTATAAGGACACCAGTTATACTGGACTAGGGGCCAACTCTGCTCCAGTATGACTGCATCGTAACTAATTACATCTACAGTGGCACTGTTTCCAAATAGTGTCACATTCTGAGGTACTGGAATGAGGACTTCAGCATATCTTTTGGGGGGAGCAAAATTAAACCCGTAACCGGTGCTAAAGATTTGTTTAATATAGTTCTTTTCCCTGCCCCTAGAAACTGCCAGAAATAAAACAAAATCTCCCAACATTTAAAATGCCAGTGATGTCCCTGTGCCTGAATAAAACTGAAGTAGATCCCTGGGAGAACCCCCTAACTGAGGTGAGGCAGTGGGGCCCAAAAAAGAAACTACAATAAAAGGAAATACCATATTTTCAGTGCTTACTCTATACTTAATCCTGTGTTAAGCACATTCTTTTTTGAATGTATCTTCCCTCAAATCCTAACAGATATCTTTAGCATTTCATATGCTTTCATTTGTAAGCAACAGAAAACCAAACATTAATGGTCTCTAAGAAGAAAGTGGGCCAGGTTCAGTGGCTCACACCTGTAATCCCAACACTTTCGGAAGCCAAGAAGGGAAAATGGCTTGAGGCCAGGAGTTTGAGACCATCTCAGGTAACATAGACCCCATCTCTAAAAAAAAATACAAAAATTATCCAGGCATGATGGTGCACACCTGTAGTCCCAGCTACTTGGAAGACTGAGGCAGGAGGGTCACTTCAGACTGGGAGGTGGAGGCTGCAGTGAGTCATGATTGCACCATGGCACTCCAGTCTGGGCAACAGAGTGAGACCCCCATCTCTAAAAAATAAAAATAAAAAATTGAGAGAAGAAAACGTATTGGCTCTTTAACTGGAAGCCAGACTAAGGTAGAATTCAAGGCCAGCATAATCCAGGGGCAGTAGCCCATTTCCCCATGATTCCCTGGGCTCTTCCCTCCTTCGTGTGGCAGTTTTATTGCTCAGTGGCTAGTAAGGGGGTGGCAGTAATGAGGGACATCTGCACACCACATCATCCCATGGAAGAGACAGGGCTATCTTCAGAACGTGATCCCAGAAGGATCAAAAATACTTACAGAAACACTGAGTCCACCCTCTGCTTGGTCCTTGGGGCTTGAATTTGTGCCCACTCCCTATTTCTGAACCAAATACAGTACCAGTAAAAGGGGTTGCACTCAGACCAATCAGAGCTACCTCTGCAGGTGGGTGCGGTGGTCAGCATTCACTCAGGTGCTAGGGCTGCCTGGAGGGTGAGTGGACACCTGAAAAAAACAGGGTTCTCTCAGGAAGGAGGAGGGGGCAATCTTAGGTAGGCAACCAACAGTATCCACTGCAGGAGGCCCAGGGTACAGATGAAATCACTTAGATTTAGGGAATCGCTCACTTCTTTCCAAAATCACACAGCTTGTGTTAGATGAACATTCAAGAACAAATGGCTTTGACTTTGTCTAGCATACCACCACCTATTCTCTTACTGGAGGGGCCAGCCATTTTCCTGGGCTTTTTGGAATAGTAGTGTAGTCATAGCTTATTAGAAATGGCCTTCAAAACCCTCAGCTGTGCACCTTGTAGTAAGATCATCAATAGCCTCAAAATGTGTGTGCCCCTTTGAATGAAAATGCTGTTGTGGTGTCATTGAGTGTTTAGAGAGGATTCTGGGGGTGCCTGTGCTGGGAAAATGCCCCACCTGAATAGACAGCCTCAGCAGAACCGCTCGTTAAATTGTTTGCCTCCTTTTGTGCCTTAATGCACTTTGATCAAGATATCAGATAGGTTGCATCATCAGATAAGGATGTCAACAAAAAACAGAGCTGCTCTCCTCAACTTTGCCGTTAGGCCAGTAGAGTACTAGTACTTTTTTTTTTTTAGAAGGGACAAGGCTATATTAGTCTTTTACATGTGGCTGATAAAGATATATGCAAGACTGGGCAATTTACAAAAGAAAGAGGTTTAATGGACTCACAGTTCCACGTGGCTGGGGAGGCCTCACCATTATGGCAGAAGGTGAAAGGCACATCTCACATGGCAGCAGATAAGAAGAGTAAGAGCCAAGCAAAAGGGGTTTCCCCTTATAAAACCATCAGATCTCGTGAGACTTACTCACTGGCACGAGAACAGTATGAGGGGAACCACCCCCATTCAATTATCTCCCACTGGGTCCTTCCCACAGCACGAAGAAATTATGGGAGCTACAATTCGAGGTGGGGTTTGGGTGAGGACACAGCCAAACCATATCAAAGGCATACCCAAACAGCCTCTCAGGAAAAACTTGCAGTGGTGGAGACCACGGTGGTCCTGATAATGTTGTTCACAGTAATAGCAAATCTCCCAGATGGAAGAAAAATTTTCCTGTGTCCCTGGCATCTCACTCAAGTGACGAGAAATGAAGAGCAAGCTTCCTCGGCTTAGACCTTGGGGACAACGTGGGTCCTTGGCTCTAACCTGGAGTTGAACTCCTTCTGTGCATTTTTCTTTAGAATTTCTGTGGCCCTTGGCTATTTAAAGCTTTCTCTAGTGTCACCAGAAGAGGATTACAAAATCCAAGAGTTTTTCAAGGACATTTTCTTTAGTGAGCATCTGACTTCTTGTCAAGGAGAAAAAAACTATTTTGCCCATTATTAACCTTCATGCTAATTGTTTCTTTTTTCATCTCCTAATCATCAAAAGTGCATGTTTTCATTTCCATTTCAATCATTTCAATTATTTGCATCCAAAGCAGAAACAATCCCAATGTTATTAACTTTTGTAATGCCCAAAAGTACACAGCTGTGAGCCCTACCTAGCCATGCCTGAGGGTTCCTGTTTCCCTGGGAAGGCACCCTCAGCAGGTTTGGTCTCTGAGCTGTGTCCAGGGAGAAGGGACTAGAGTGTGGATGGTGTGAAACCTAGCGCTCCTCCCTCCGTGCAGAGCTGCCAAAGCAAAGGCACATATTGTCAGCCCTTGCCTCACTTTCCAGAGCCACTACCCAGGCCACTCTCTTCCTGAGCCTTTTAGGAAAGCGTTGCAGCAACCTCTCTCATTTTCTTGGTTGGGGAAGGGCTGAGTTAAATTGGCCAGGCATGTGACTTGTCATCCACATTGCCCTAGTTCGCCAAAGTCCGCTTCTTACCATCATGGCCCAATCTCTGCAAGAACTTACTCTCCCTTGCAAATTCCCTCCAAAATTGTGACTTACCCTCAACCCAGCCCCCTTTGCTTCATTCCCAGAGGGGTCTCTCCAACCCCACAAGCCACTCAAAGCTGCCAGGATCCTGCTGGGAGAGCCTACATTTCAGACCTTCCCATACCAAACCCTTTCTTCAAAACAAAACAAAACAAGGGCTTAGAGGAAACTCAGTAAATAATTGCTGTACAGCAGAGCTGTTGTCATTCAGATGGGAGGGGCAACTTGAAGTCCTGCCCCTTGGCACTCCAAGGTGAGCCCTGCCTCTTTCGAACACTGAAGATCACAGACCTGAAGTTACACGCCTGCAGCCATGAAGCCTCAGGCCTGCTGCCTGTCTGGCAGGTGCCTCAGTGCTACCTGCCTCTGATTCTCCTCTCCAACTTCTGCCTGCTCCGCCAGATTCCCCAGAACTCCCTGAGTTGTCATGTGTCTGGAAAAATCCCACAGGGTTGCCCTTCATCCCACAGAGATGCAGCCTCTTAGCAGGAGAGCGTTGCACACATCCTATTGCCCTGGTCCTAGACTTCTGTCCTCCCAGCGCCCCACACCTCTCACTCTAGGGCATCCAAGCACAGAGAGTATTTCACACAGAGCATTTAAAGTGCTTCTCATGCAATTGTGATTTCACAGCTCACTTCTCACCTTAGAGGCTTAGCAGGAACTATTATTCGTCTTCCCATACCAAGTTCCAAGGTAAGAGTGGAGATGTAAGCCCTTGTGGATCTTCAACTAGAAAATGACCTGGACTTGTTAGAGAAAGCGACTAGTTCTTCCTATCTGGGGCACCTTGGACCAAATGGATTAATATCCTTAAAAATGCCATTGTACACTCTGTTCCTGTATCATTTTAGCTGTAGAAAGTTAGTGACACTGTGAAGAGTCCTATCTCAGCAAACTTGGGGTACAGTGATTCCTCGCCTACAGCCTGGAGTCTCATAGTCTTCTCAAAGCATGGGTGAGTGGCATAAAGGTACTGTCTAGCCCCATGTGCTCTGAGCTGCTTTGAGCAGAAGTTAACTGGTCCAAAAGGACACCTCGTTGTCGCTCTATCATAGCAGTGCGGGATTGTGATTGAGAATGGGACAGAAGTGATAGCTTCACATCTTTTCAAAGTCAGTCTCTACGCTGAGACTCTCTGAGCCCTGGCTGGAGCACCAGCCCTGGGAAGGCTTCCACCCACTGTCTCTGCAGCACCCCAGAGGATCTCAGACATGGACAGCAAGCATTTCCCACTCATCTGTTGCCTGAACAAACATCTAGGGAGCTCTTGCTGTCCGGGCACTGAGCTTGGACACTCAGTGATGAATGGAGCACACAGAGGGTATTGCCAGCCTGACAGAGCAGGCTGAAGAGGTACAAGGAGCCCACATCTTGGAAACATCCAAGAGTCTAATGGATATTAGAGACACAGAATAATGAAATCAGATCTCATCTTTGCTCTGTGTCTGTCTCCTCTCTGATCCTCTCAGCCTGCTTTTTCTTCAGTTACAGAAGCATAAGACTCCGTAGAACCTTCCAGCTTTGTTTCACTTAGTTCACTTAGTTTGTTTCGCTTCCTTTGCATTGTATTCTCCCTGCTGCCCTTGCCCCGACAAGAGTAAGCCACAGTCAATCCTTTTCTGAAGTACAAAGACTTCATTTAGCAGGGTTTGAATTCAGGACATTTTTTCATCCATACATTTCAAGATTCTTAATTAGAAGTAGATAGACTCCTAAATCTAACACGCTTTTTTTCTCCATTCATGAAACAGGAAGTGACAGAAGGGTATTTAGCTCATTGCTTTCTCTTATCACTTATCACCCAATCCTGAATTGATTTTCATTTGTCTCCTAGTTAATCAGAGAAATCCTTGAGACAGAGAAAAGAGAAAACTAATACTTTTTATGAAGGAGCCTGAGCCAGGTACTGTGTGGGAGCCCTTCCCTGTGTGTGGACAGGAGCCTTCAATGGTGTCTAGTAGTTGCCCTTCCCACAGCTATACTCAGTGTTCTGTGAATGAATGAATGAGGTTAACCCTCCAAAGAACAGATCATCTTACACCTCAGCATGTGTTTTAGTATCTTCAATCTTTAAAGTCTTGTGTGTAGTTTCTGGTTACCTGAAACAATATATTATGCTGAGCTTTCTGATTTGCTTACATATCCTTAAAGAGAGAAAGATATACACAAAAGATCCCAGCACATAAAATTTGCTCAATTAGTGTTTAATACACACAGATGGTTATTAAGGGAAGTCTGTAGCTAGGGAATACCATTCTCCCTTTCGTGGAGGTAACTCCACGTGTGCCCAAGGTTACACAGCTCAAGCATTGGATTTGTGTTCAGGTTGCATGTATTCAGGACCCACCATGTGCTGGGTGTGCCACTGGGAACTGGCCACGTGCTTATAATTTAATACTACAACAACTCTGCAGAGTATATATTAGTGTGGTGATTAGGGAGATGATGAAACTGAGGTCTTTTTTTTGAGACAAAGTCTCACTGTGTCGCTGCCAAACTGGAGTGCAGTGATACAATCTCGGCTCACTGCAATCTCTGCTCCCGGGTTCAAGAGATTCTCCTGCCTCAGCCTCCCCAGTGGCTGAGATTATAGGTGCCTGCCACCATGCCCAGCTGATTTTTGTATTTTTAGTAGAGACAGGGCTTCACCACATTGGCCAGGCTGGTCTTGAACTCCTGACCTCAGGTGATCCATCCACCTCGGCTTCCCAAAGTGCTGGGATTACAGGCGTGAGCCACCATGCCTGGCCTGAAACTGAGGTCTTAAGAAGAGTTTTATTTAAGGCCACAAGTTTTTACACCACAGGACCCTATTCCAGTAGCATCCATTACAGCTTAAGCAGCTAGTACTGGTCCTGGGAGACTGACTCTCTGGGATAAATCCCGAAAAGCTGCCTTAAATGTTCTAAAGGAAGCACATTTTATTCCAAATTTGTATCCATCCTTTTCACTCTAGCATGGTGCCCAATAAGCATGATAGTGACCAAAGCTTTCATTTTATTAAATTCTGCATTATTTTAGAATACATTTCTTAACTATCAAATTGACAAAAATGGATCAAGTGCAATAGGAAAGGAAGAAACTGTTATCCATTCTGACCCCTTTCGAGGACTGATGGAGAAAGATAGGAGACTGAAGGTGCTCATGTTCTCACCTCAAAGGTGAGTCTGAAAAGATTCACTGAATTTTTCTGCATGCCCCCTTTGTGCAGAAAGAGAGGAAGCATGTCTTTCTTACCCTTGAAAACATGCTTTGACCATTTCTGCACTTGCCTTATTGGAAAACAGTTGCAATTGTGAGCGTGACACGTTTGGAATGATAGACTTTCTCACTAAGGGAGGGAAGCAGAGTCAAGTTTATTTTAAAAAATCAGTGAGGTGGTTCTAAAAACACAGCATTAAAAAATGAGGTGCCTGAGCATGCTCTGTAGAAGATGATTTTATCCTATCTTAGCGGGTATTTCGATAATGACTACTCTTGTGAGGAGCAATGCCCCTGGAATACAGGAGTGAGTAACAGAGCACAGCCTGTGACTTGGGAGGCTTCCCACTAAATGCAACTCGGAAAATTAAAACCATAAGTAATTTTTTTTTGTTTTTGTTTTTGTTTTTGAGACAGAGTCTCACTCTGTCGCCCAGGCTGGAGTGCGGTGGCCGGATCTCAGCTCACTGCAAGCTCCACCTCCCGGGTTCACGCCATTCTCCTGCCTCAGCCTACCGAGTAGCTGGGACTACAGGCGTCCACCACCTCGCCCGGCTAGGTTTTTGTATTTTTTAGTAGAGACGGGGTTTCACCAGGTTAGCCAGGGTGGTCTGGATCTCCTGACCTCGTGATCCGCCTGTCTCGGCCTCCCAAAGTGCTGGGATTACAAGCTTGAGCCACTGCGCCTGGCCAAGCATAAGTAATTTTAATGACAGCCTAAGAGAAATGAACCTTCAAAGGTTAGGAAATTGTAGTTTTCATTGGGGGAATTGCATGGAGTTAGACTTTCTACTCTTTTTATCTTAAAAAGGCACATCGAAAAATATTACAGTATATGAACATGGAATAAAATTCACTGAATCTGCCATTTGGAAGCAAGATACAGCTTTTGAATTAGCCCAACATTGGCTTGCTATTGATTTTATTAACATAACTACATTGGGCCCAAAAAGCCACCTAACCATTTCTAGACATGTCCAGAGGGCGTAAACATTCCCTGGAAAATAGTAGCTTGCCCATGGGCTGGAGAGACCCGCACACCAGGGTAGTCAGTTCGGTTGCATTTTATACAGGTAACGAGCTCATGACTCCTCAGTCACTGGATGTGTTTCCCAGCGCTCTGTGATTTGGGTCGACCAGTGCTCCTCACAGTAGGGATGCTACCTAATGAACAACGTAATCTCTAAACATAATTTAGGGCCTTGTGGAGATGCATTATTTCATTAGGCCACTTGGATCTCATGGAGCAGCAGACTATTCATTTTCTCAATTGCTCCCAAAGGGGTATGCAAAGCTGATGAACCTCTTTACTTATACTTTGGGAGTAACTCATTGACCGGACAAGCTCTGGCTTGTTTCCAGGGGACTCACTTGGGAGTGATGGTTTTCAAGTGCATTTGAAAGCCAATACAACAGATTTGACCATCATAGACTTGAATATATAATATTTTAGTATACATCGCTAGCTACTTTCACATTGTTCTGTTGCAGTGACTCTAAGACATACTCTATAAAAACCATCAGCTGCTTGACCCATTCATTGTTTATTTTTTCAACAAGTATTTTATGAGTGCTGACCATTCTGAACTGGGCCACAGTAAACACCGAGCTGGAGGACCATAAAGCGTGCTTAATAAAGGTTTGGAGAGTGGCATATTGCCCCATTAAGAAATATTTATATGGTCATTTTAATCTCAACTTAAATAGAAAAATTTTCAATCTGCTGCCTTGATGTGTATTTACCTGTGCCTTGATGTGCATTCCATCACATCTAATGCCTTGATGTGTATTTACCAATGCTTTGATGTGCACTCCATCAGAAAACTCAGATTTGGGAGGCAGGAGACGTAACAGGGGAGTGACCCTAGGGAACTAAGAGGAGGTGGCAGCACTTGCACTTTCATGTGGAGCTTGACCCCACTTCTATGTGGATGAAAGAGTCAGTGCAGTGCTGGTGGTGCAGCCAGCCTCTGGACATCAGGAAGTAAGCCCGGCAGGAGTCCATACCCCAATCTGTAGCTGCCTAGACCAAGGTAACCCCATTAGAGGCAGTACTAGAGAGTATGGGCTTTGGTTCTTGCAGAGTCTGCTACTTGCTAACCAGGTGCCCCGAGTAAAACTCTTAACCTCTCTCAACTGCCCTTTCTTAGTAATCCCCGCTATTAGGGCAGATGCAGCCCGTAGCTCAGTGGCTGGCCAGATAAAACTTCCATAGGTGAAGGTTGCCCATGGCTAGTGAGGTCATGCTGCTACCAGTCCCTCCTGTCTTTCTGGTCCCTCGTTGTGGGTGCACGTGCTGTGCAGCTCTTTGTCTGTCACATGCCATACTTTAGTACATTCTCACCATTCAGAAAAGCTCCCTTTCACACTTAATCTAGTGGAAGAAGATCCCTAGCTCCTCAGCAGGACCGTGTGGTTCCCTGAGGCCTCTCCCACAGCCCTGGTGGCTGGGATGACTGACTGCACTTTAGACCATAGGTAATAATCACAGTCTGGCCTGGGAATGGGGCTGAGAGTTTACTCGGCCTGCTCCTTCAAGATGAGCATTATTAACCAGGCAGTGGGAACCAAACAGGGCTGAAATAGGGGTCGGTGTTATCTCTCTGTTGCAGGGTGTCACTGCCCCTGATGCATTTCTTGTCAGTGCTTCTTGGAATAGAAGGGAAAAAAACGATGGTGTAATATACTATTCTTATCAGAGACTTCACTTTTCAAATACAAAATGCCATTTGTGTGTCACTGAGGCTGTTGTAATTGCCCTCTGCACCTGATTTATAGATGGTTCTTTTTGCCTGGTTACGCTAAATGATTTGCTTAAAGTCTTATTGATTGGATGGGGAAGGGTAAGCGTTGCTGTTAAGGCCCTGTTGAGTCAGTGGGAAAGGAGGCAGAAGGAGATTTAGAATGTCTTAAAATAATCCTATTCTTGGATAGAAGTGCAGGTGGCAAGAGACAGCCAGCTTTCTGTTTTCTCATGCAGAGGGAAGATGCACTTACGAATCCTGACGTTAATCCTGAAGCCTCACTTGAATCAAAGGAGTTTATCTTCTTGGTTAACAAGTGACAGATAAATAAATAAATAAAACTTTTGAATCTTCTTTTTCTCTCATTTGCCTTTTAGGATTTTCAGAGATTTACTATCACCCAAAGACAGTACTAAACCACAAAGTGATAAATTTTGGATTTCTGAACAGAGATTGACTGGCATGAATTATTAAGATTATCCCAAGGCTGGCTTCCAGAACTGTTGCAAGATCAATCACCTATTTACTGATATTTGAACTCCCAAATCTCTTCCCCTTGAGCCCATTACTGTAGTTAAAATGACAGTCCTTGGAAGTAACCAATTTATTTAAATATGTAAATAGCCCTTGGGCCCCTGTCAGTCATTCATACTCCAGTATGAACTAGTTCCTTCAAGTTTAATCCCTAGAGTGATGCTAAATGTATAGGGAGGGGTATGTGTTTTACCATAAACAAAATAGTGTGGGACTGTCTCCCAAAAGTAAGGCTGAGTATGGAACCACTGTGTGGTCCCCAGTTCTGGGCTGCCTTGTATACTGTAAGCTTTCAATTCTGCTACTCTGACTCTTCACAAGGGAAAATTATAGCTTACTTCTTGGTGTTAGTGTGAGAATCGGCCTAGGTAAACTCTAGAACTCTACTAGCACTAATTTAAACAAGGATTTCTATATGTGGGCTTGCTGTTGAGCAGCAGATTGTAAATTATATTTCATGGAATAAGTGTTCAAGATACTGTTAACAGGCATAACACGTAAAAGTGTTCTGTTGCCCAACAAGTTCGAGAAGCATTAGGTTAAAGAAACAATCTTGATTTCGCTAGTTGTTTCTAAATCTCCAGTACTATATATCTTTTACATTCTTCCTTGTTCATTAAACTCATTTGTTAAGGAATGTCTCTTGAGGCAGGGATAGCATAGTGATTAAGGAATTTGGAGCCAGACAATCTAGGTTCTTGGCGTGGCCCCAGGCAAGTTGCCTCGGTTTTCTCATCTGTAAAATGGGAATGATAGTATCTACTCCTAGGGTTGTTGAGACAATTCAATGAATGCAACCATATAAAGCATTTTAAAATGTCCCTAATGCATGCTAAGTTCTCTAGAAGTGTTAGTCTTGTTATATTTTTTGAAACCAAAAGGCTGAGTATCTTTTTAAATGGTACTAATCACCAAGAGACAATTCCCATAGGAACTAATCTTATCAGGCTAATTATTGTTTGCTTTAAAAATAAGTTATGGGGATTTTAATTTTTCTCTAACATGTATGGAATTAGGAAAAAAATTAATACAAAAAGCAGAACACATACTAAATTATGGGATTCTGTTGCATTAGAAATATAGAAAAATGTAACTCATGAATATCAAATAGGAATTGAAAGAGGCCTCTGAGCTTCAGCAATGAGTTACTAAATGGAAACACTGGAGTACCAGATCTTATGTTATTTGCAACTCCATATATTAAGAGCACACCTGAATGAATTGTCTCTTAGGGTTAGTGTAAGACACTAAGTAGCTGGATTTTCTTTCTGTCCTCTTCCTCCTCACACTAAGGGAAAAAGGAGGAGAGGGGAAGGTTTAGTCATATGGGTTTAAGTACAATTCTGAGTGGATCCCAAAGCTGGAAAAGTTAAAACCTGAGACTCCAACCTCAGTTGGAGGGGTCACCTCTCCCATGGGACTCTAGTGGGGGTCACACAAAGAACTGATTTGCCCTAACGCTGCCATACTGAAGAATGAAGAAAAAAAATGCCCACCTAGGCTTAAAAATTCAAAGCCAAATTCTTCAGGAGGATGGGAGTTTAGTGAGGTCTGAGTCCTAACCTTGTCACTAACTATATGTGTGATCTCGAGTGAGTCACTCCAGGCCCAAGCCTTGTTCTTCACATGTAAAACAAAGGGACTATCTGCGATTGTCCTGAGACTTATGAAGCAGAGTAGAGATGAGGGTGGACTCTCAGTCTGGAATTTGGAGTTCTTCCCTTCCTCCACCCCTTTGCCTCGGGCAGCTGGGATCTTCCTTATGTAACATGTTCAGGAAAAGGAGGGCAGGAAGGTAAAAATATTACCCCGCAGTTATAGCCAAGCTGGGACCGCACTGGGTTCTGGGGATGGAAGAATGAAGATGAAAGGGACTTGGAGGGAAATGGGAAGGAACAGAGCCCATGTAAAATCGAGATTGATTCCTCCGGACCTGGGCAGTCATCTGTAGTCAGTCCTCGGTGTCGCTGCTGGGTCTGTGGCTGAAAAAGAGGCTGAGGGGGTGGTGCTGGGGGATAGAAGCATCCATCACCATTGCTCAGAGTATTTAAACTTCCAGAGATTGTCATTAAACAAATTTCTGCTGCAGCCTGGCAGCCCTCACAGACATTTGTTGGAAGAAAATTACGAGTAGGTGATTTGTCGGAGGTAATAGCCAGGCTGAACTCTGGATCCTTAATGGCATTTGGACCTTTTGCCTTTTTAAAAATTGCTTGTTAAAAAATTCATTTTCCAGCCTGTCGTTGCAATTAGAATTGGAGGGATCAGGGCAAAGTGAAAAGAAAAGGACGAGTTGCTGGGCTTTCAGGCCCTGCATTGGGGCCCAGGAAAATTGAAATGGGTTGGGGGCAATATAGGGACCCAAGGAATAATGGGACAGGAGAGACTCTGCTCATAAGGAAGGGAGGCTTTCCTGGAAGTACCTGGTCATTACCTGCCAGGAATAGCATCCTTTCATAAATTAAGGTCTTATCTTTTGTGCAGCAGCCAACCCAGATAGGCCAAGGCCAGACACGGCACAGGGAAGATCTGAGGGGCTGGGAGCTATGTATAGATTGCAGGGCTGCTCTTCCCAGACTCTGGAAGCATTCAAGCACTCAGAGAGTCACGAAAAAAATGATCGCTCTGTTTGTTCCTTGAAGTATAAAAATGGTTTTATTTTTAGATTATAGTGTTTTTAAAAATCTACTGGCAGTTGTCTTCAGATGCAGCCTTGGGAAGTGGAATGGTACAGGCAAGGGTGGGTGCAGGCAGAAGCTTTACAAGGAGTCAAAGGTTTCTCAGCCGCAGCACAGTGGGCATTCTGGGCTGGATAATTCCTGGCTGGGGGGCTGTCCTGTGCATTGTATGATGTATAGCAGCATCCCTGGCCTCTGCGCACTAGATGCCCGTGGCACCCCCGCCACCACTGGAGATAATCAGACATTGCCCTGTGTTCCCACAGGGGGCAAAACTGTTCCAGGTTGAAATCACTTCTCTATCCTCAAAGTCATCAGCTTTTTTTCCTCCATAGAATGCAAAGCGAGGGCAGAAAACACAACCTTTCCTACAGCTAGTGCATTGTTTTTCTTCAGTTTTCAGTTATTCCCCGAGACCACCAAGCTCTCTTGTGCCCACCTGCCTTCCAGTTGGCCAGTGCCACCCCCCCATGGGGGTGCTGTTCCCCTGCGTTCTCTGATGGCCTCCATCAGATGAAATGATTCTACATTCCTTCTCCCCCCCATAACATAATAAGTTTAGTGCACACTGTTCTTGTCATGTAATATTTGCATTATATTTACCAAATATATTTCCTTTAAGTAAAAGTTTGCCAAATGTGCTGCTTCAGCAGGAGAAAACACATTTTTACTCAGTGTTTCCATTTGGTTTTGTTTATGTGTGTTTTTTAAAGGCAGCGCCAAGAGGACGTACTCGTCCTGAGGTCTCTGGGGTTCTATTTTTTTGTACAGCATTGGTTTTCTTTTACACTGTTCAGTATTTGGGGTTCCAGAATGAGAACAAGGAGATATGCTCTGCCAGCAGGAGGGCCCTCGCTGGGAAGCACCTACATATCATGTAGGCTGGTAGTGATGCATACTGAGTGGGCACAGCCTCCCTCCCATGGATTTGCAAACCTCCCGCCCCCAGTTTCAGCACACCCCCAAAGAAGAATGAGAGGCGTTTCTCCTAGGAAAGGCAAGCTAAACCGTAAAGTCAAGGCCAAAGCTGTTGGGCAACAGTCAAAGATCTAAATGTTTTATAAGATCTAAATTTAGACTTTGGAAGTGGAGTGTGGTTGAAATGAGTGGTATTTAGAAGAGCAGTTGTTCTAATACACAGTTCTCATGACCTCAGCACTCCTTGTTCACAACCCTTTAGTGGCTCCTGCAGAATGAGTTCAGCCTCCTTGGCCTGGAGTGCAAGGCTCCTATAATTGCCCATAATTGCCTCATCACCAGTCTTTCCTCCAGCGAAGCTTCCTCAATGTTTGTGTTCCACACATACAGAACCACTTTCAGTTTTCTCGATGTGCCAGGCTATTCCACAGCTTTGCCTGGAATGTCCCTCTCTTCTTCCCTTCTGCCTGGAAATTCCTACTCATCATTCATGACCTACCTCAAACATCTCTTTGGTGCTACTTTTCTGCCTAATATCTATAGTATATTATAGTTCTCATAATCGATTGGAATTATTTATGTTCCTTTCTGAATTTCCAGTACATGATACAAAGTAGAAATTCCCTGAATGTAATTGAATGGATTAAGGCATGATCCTTATCCCACAGAGGTAATTTAGGATGTGCCATTCTTGAGAAGATTTTTTTAAAATCAGTTACTGAAGTTCTAAATTCCAGAAAGTGCCTAGAAAATTCTACAGTCTTCACCCAGCCTCTTCCTCTGGGGAAGGCCTAGATAATCTTAAGCCCACACACCAGGCCCTCTGATCCTGTGGATCCAACCAATACAAGGGTTTTTATCATTATTTTCTTCCTTGTAGGTTTTCAATGGTCATAGCTTCCTTGGAACTGTTTTCTTAAACTGAAATTGAATTTCCTCTTGACCTTTACTCTCCTACCTGAAGATATAACATTGACACACACTGTTTGACTGCAAGATGTGAGTCCAGTTTCAGAAGAAATTTCACTCATTGTTATGCTAACAAACCCATTAGTTCTATAAGATTGTGTTCTGTCCTATGAATTTGGTCTTTTTCCTCCTTTTCTTTAATTAATTAATTGGCATCTGAGGGATGCTAGAAAAGAAAAAATACCAAGGACCTCATAGTTCAGTGAGGTAGCTAACCCATCTAATAGTTCCACTGCCCACAGAAGGGGCTTCCATGGATACAGGTACTAGAATTTGAGAGAGCCGATTGGAGGGAGTGGCAGCTTGTGGGAAAGTCTGGACACAGCTTCCCAGATGAGGGACTGGGCTGTGACAGTGAGATCCCTAGAGACCAGTGGTGTGCCCATCCTCCATGACCACTTTGCTGGTGGTCGTTTCTACTCATCATCACCTTTAAGACAGGAGGTGCATTGAGAGACTCTGAGCACTTTCCATAGAAAACATGCCATTAGAATGAACTTTTAGGCTAACACTCAGCCATTATTTAAAAAGCTGTCATGAAAGACGAATATGAAAGGGCGGTTCTTAGGCCTTGATCGGTGCTGGCATCTGAGTGTAGCATCCACATGGAAACACTTAGGATTGCCTGGAACTCAGCCACCATGCCCCTTTGATGCCCTCCCGGCAGCAGCAAGTTAATTGTTAAGTCATATTCATTTATAAGACGGAGCTTGTCATTTTTTTTCTTTGTCTTACTTGTTTTCCTTCCTTTCCCTTCTCTGTCAAGTCATCTTTGGGAAGGTTTCTTAATTTGCAGAAAGAAAAGATCCCACAATCCAAGAATAAAACTAATTATAATGACAAATTGGCCAAAATAAAAAAAATGACAAATAATCTGTGGGCTGAAATTTTCCCAAAAGCCAAGAATAAATAAAATGTCTTTTAAAGTGCCTGGTGGAGGAGGCTGATAAAAGAACTCAATTATCTGTTGGTTTTTTTTTTTTTTTTTTTTTTTTTTTTGGCAAGTCTGTGATATCTGACTTTAAAAGAGAAAAAAGTGATAAAATGTTTAAGAGTATAAAATAAAATAGAAGTTCATGAGCTTTTGTGAATTTTGAGGTTGAGAGAAAATATAGTCTTAGTAAAAGAGCTAATGAATCTGTGGGTTTGCTTTCAAAAATAGCATCATTCCGTCCGCTTCCTCTCCTCTTTGTTAACTTACTTCAGTTGCACAACTAGACACCTGACCACCTATTGATTTTATTAGAACTTTAAACTGGTTTACTGCAAACAGGCACCATACTTTGTTTCCCCCAGATTTGCTTCATTTCCTTAAGGGATTAGAAAAAAACAAAATTAGCAAGGAGCAAATATTTAGAATTTCAAGAGTTTGACGGGGAATAGGGAAAGCTCCACAAGAAAAGAGATCTGACGGTGCCACACAGGCATACGCAGAGGGATCTTACCACTCTTAGGTATTATTTGACTTTACCTGGGCACTGTCCAATCTTTAAAGCCCAGCAAATGCCCCAGATGAGATCCTTCCTTAGAGAACTTTCACAGGAGACATACAGCCTTGAAAAATAAAAGACTACCATAATTGAGAGGTTTGTGCAAGGAATCCTATCCTAGCACTTTCTTCACTGAAGAGCATTTTGGGAGCTTTTCTGTGTGTATTCTAGAGAATACATTATAGTTAGTAAATGCCTACAAGTATAACCACAATTTTACTTGACTCTTGAACCAGGTGCAAGAAAGAGAACCTCTTCTACCTGTCAAGGAAATCACAAACTAGGTGAGAAAGGAGTAGTAGTCATAACAATAACAATAATAATAACATCAATAATAATAAGAGTTGTCGTTTTGCTTGCTGCTGTGTTTCTGATGCCAGGACATAAATGTCTGCTCATGGGTTTCACAATTTTCACAAGATTTTAGATACTGTTTTTGTCCTCATCTTACAGTTGAAGCAACTAAGACCAAGAGAGGTTTAATAACTTGCCTTTATCAGCTAGCTAGTAAGTGGCAGAGCCAGGTTCCAAAGGCAGAAGATTTGGTCCAGTGGGCCTGCCTGGTCTTGACCACAAGGCCACACTGCTTCTCAAGGACATTGTGTTGGTCCATTCAGACTACTGTCACAGCGTACCTTAGACTGGGTAATTTATAAACAACAAAAATTTGTTGCTCACAGTTCTGGAGGCTGGGAAGTCCAAAATCAAGGCACCAGCAAATGTGGTGCCTGGCAAAGCCTTACTTCCTGCTCCATAGATGATGCCTTCTTGCATCCTCACATGGTGGAAGGGACTAATAAGCTCCCTTGGACCTCTTCTATAACTTCAATAATCCTGTTCATTACAGCAGAACCCTCATGACCTAATCCTCTCCCTTCAAAGGCTCCACCTCTTAATATTTTACTGCACTGGGGATTATATTTCAGCATATGAATTTGGCGGGGGGAGACACAAACATTCAGACCATAGATGAAGACCTTGACACTGCTCATAGAGACCTATAAAAAGGATTTGGGGTGCATAGAGAAGAGAGTGACTTGTGGGAGAGTTAAGAAGGACTATTCAAGTAAGATGGCATTTCAGGAGACACAAGGTGGTCAGTCTAACGGTAGAAAATGAAATCAGCAGTAGAAAACAACATGGAAAATTCTGTTCTTAAATTACCATGTTGGAGAGGGATTTAATATGCTATGTTTTATGCCAGATTTTTTTAAAAGCCTTTCATGCATAAAACTATAGTGATCTATTTAGATTCATTAAAATATGTGCACATATATATGCATGAATCTCATTATGTGGATATGTAAATTAATGTATTGGGTGAGAGATTATATTTTAGAATATAAACCAAAAACCATGTTGTGATTAACTTTAAAGAACCATCTAGTTTTGGACATTGTGGCAGTTGTTTTTAATATCCACAAATCAGCTGAATTAGGAAACAAACTATATGTTTGGACTTCATATTTAGAGCTATATGAGGTCAGTCTCTTCCTCCAGAGGCACTGCCAGATGATGGTTGCTTGCATGGGGCAACAGTCCAACGAAACAATTAATCCAAATCTCATTCAGAGATGAGAAGCAACTCATTTCATTCACTAATTCATTCAGTTTCACAAACTCATTGACTCTTTTATTCAACAAATATTTTTCAGGTAGTTCCTAAGCCCTATAGTTGGCTGTGGGGCCTGGCCAAGGGGCATGTTAGCCAGAGTAGAAGAGGCAAGAGCTAGGTCTTGGTGGCCAGGCTGAAGGGATAAAGTGTGAGGTTGGCCCTTGCAGAAGAAAGTGATTGGACATGAGTCCAGACTAGAATACCCAGAGGAAAGAACCAAAGCATCCCTGATCCAGGCCACTGTTGATGTCAAAAGGGGTGGGGCTTTTGGCATCTCATAGGGAGTTCCCAGTCATGACACGTTATAGTTCTGAATGGTCCACATAATTAAGGCATTGATTAATTCCTTAAATGAATCAGGGGGAGGGAGATGGAAATGATTAGACAGGTTGTTTCAGTTGCAATCACATTAGCAATGGGGTTCAGGAAGGGCTCCCATTCTGATGGGAGCTTTTGATTGCAGAAACTCTTCCCCCTGAGCCCAGCATCCATCACAGAGCTTGGAAATACCAGCTGGAGTTTCATGAGCAATGGGGAATCAGAGCTTCTTTTAGGATACTTGATACTGGGTGTGCAGCAACACACTTGGATTGCCAGCAGCCTCCCTTCCACAGTTGCCAGGCCTACTCTGTTCTAGGCACTAAATGTACATTATTTAATTATCATAGCAACCCAACAAGGTTGATGCCATTATCCCATTTTACAGATGAAGAGACTTAGACCATAAACGAGAGAACCAGGTTTCAAACCCAGAGTTCTCTGACCCCAAAGCCCACATTCTTCCTAGTTTACTGTGCTACTTCTCCTGTGCCAGTCTGAGCCTCAATCACTTGCCAGAGAGGTTGGTTCAGGAATTTGTCAGGGATAGGCTGAAGTCTCAAAGTCTTCAGCCAGCATCTGAGCAGTGTTGGAAAAGGCTGAGACTCACACGATACTAAATGCTGTGGGAATAGTAATAGATATGAACGATTGTCCTAGTCACTATTAACCAAATGCTGGTTAACATGGAGCACATAGTGACATTCAACAGAGTTACATTCTCTGCCTTCTAGGATCTTGCAACCCAAGGTGCATATTTACTGGCTTGAGTATTGAGCTGTGAGAAGAAAAGTTGCTGTGTTTGTGCAAGTTATATTTATTATGGATGCTAAATTCCTGTAAGTTAGCTGAACCATCCCTAGAATAAAGTACTTTATTTTAGCCCAGGTGCCTACTGACTCACTGAATGAATGAATGAATGAATGAATGAAGGCATGCTTGCTTGCTCTTATAGATTAGCTCACTTGCTATGCTATGGGTAAACCAAAAGAAAAAAAAATATTTTTCCTTACCCCTTAAAGTGAGTCTACTTTGTTTTGTGGGAGGTAGCAATTTATAGACCTGTCTACACATTATTTTCTAAAACTCAAGTATTTTGGAAGAGCAGATGGGGTACCATACTGTATACACTAATCATATATTTTGAAATGTATTTCTTTTTGAGCAATTTGGTGACGCTTTATTTAGCAAAAGCCCTTGAAAGTTTCAAAAGCAACAATCCAAAGAACATGAGTGGCTGAGAGCACAGTGGACAGACAGACCCTCTGACCCAAGGCTAACGCTTTTCAAAATGTACTGTGGACCCTGGCCCTGGCCCTGGCCCCTCTGCCTCCTGCCCCTAGAGATGATGATACACGTTGTCACTGGGAGAGGGAATGAGTGGACTGAGCCTGATTATCTGAATTCTTTGTAAATCCCCTGGGTGACTGTGATATGCACCCAGGGTGGAGAGCCAGCCTTCCACACTCATATCTGAGTGCTACTCTTCATACCTCATTCTCTTGAGACTCTCATTTTCACTTATAAAATTATTAGAGAAACAAAGAAAGGGAAACTCTATCCCCTTTTACATTTTCTGAGAGCCACAGGGGGAGCAAATAGGTGTTGAGCACCTCCTACATTGCCAGAAGTTTGACTTATAGATCTGATTTAATCTGTAGAAGAACTCAACAATGTTTAAAGAATTTATTGGCCCTCAGATATGGAGTTGAGTTATGCATACTGCTCAGTGCGTAGCTTATTGTCACCCTAAGGCCATGCAAGACCCTCCTCTTATTTGGTTATTGTTCCTCTTCACCCCCATTCCCTACGCCCCTCCACAGAGAACCACCTAATATGCTAGAACTAAAATGAACGTGTGTCTTTACAAAATATATATTATTTTGTGTGTGTGTTTGTTTTAATTTACATAAATGATAAATCTCCATAATATAAATAGACTGTATAGAAAGTAAGAATGCTTCTTATTTTTTCACTCAACATTATGTTTTCAGATATATCTATGTTGTTGTATAAACTTCCCACATTTGCATAGTATTTCATTGTCTGCATTTATTCCATTTTGTTTATATCTTCACTAGTTGATAGACACTCAGCTCCCTGCTGCCACAAAGAATTCTGCAGCTAACATCCTTATTTGTGACCCTTGGGGACCTGTGTGAGGCTAATATCTGGCATATGTGTCCAGGAGTTGGATCCTGGGGTCCAGATATGATGTATGCCTCTTTAATTTCAGATTGTTTTACTTAATAGAAATGAATGAGAGTTCCCATCTCCTTACATCACCATTTGGTATGAACCACCTTTTGAATTTTCATCATTCTGATGTCTGAGAGTGACATTTAATTGTTTTAATTCTTATCCCTTGGATTACTAGTCAGCTTGAGCATCTTTTCACATACTTTTTACCCATTTGGATTTTTCCTTCTGCAAATTGCATCTTTATATCCTTTATCCAATTCTCTACTTTTCTAATATTCTAGGTGTGTTAAGCCCTTGTCAGTTTCAGAGGTTAAACTAATTCACTCCGTTTATAATTTGATAATTTATCAATAATTTCTTTTTTGAACAAAAATCCTTACAATTTAATGTAGATAAATCCAACAATTTTCATCTGTGGTTAGTGATTTAAGTATCTTTTTTTATGAAACAATTTTCCATTCAAGAGGATATCATTCCTGTTTTTGTGAATAAGGTAGTTATGTCTTATTCAGTATTATTGCCCAAGGTCACACTACTTATCTAGCAGCAGGATTTGAAACTATTAATAATTACCTGTTAATAAATTAAATCATGTTATTCACATTTTAAAAGCAACCAAGTATTATTTGCACTAAAAACATTTTCTGAGTTTTAATCAGAGATCTCAAAAAAATTGCATCCTGCAGCTTCTATCAGTCAGATTTCGCTGAATTTTCCTTTCTGCCCCTAAATTCTTGCAAAGTACCTCAAATTGCATTACAGCCAGGCTGGTTGAAATTACAGCTTTGGCCTTCATTAAGCTAATTACCACTTGTACCCAAATTGAGCCATTTCACTCCAATAACACTGTAAACCAGTCCTTCCTCTGTGATGTCTCTGCCTTGCCTAGGAAAATATGAAGCTGTTGTCAGAATTTTCTGTCTCCTCAGAGCAGGAGGTTTCCAGCTATTTCTCTAAGGAGCTCTGGGATGCAGCTCAACTGTTTGATAGGCAGTGTAAGAGGAACAAGGGTGGAAACTGGGGAACCAGAGGGAAGGCTGGGCACAGGTCCCCTCCTGAGTTTAACCCACACAAGTGTTGCCTTATTGGTTTTGTACTTTAGGCACTATGTAAGTCAAATCTATTGGAAAAGGGATTCTACTGCTAAAAGGAATAGGGGAGCTTGGAAGCACTGTCTTAAAAAACTAGACTACTTAATATAAACTGATATATTTTCATCTCTCTGCTCATGTTACATTTATATATAGTGCTTTACATTTTGAAAAACACTGTTACATTATTTGAGTTTATAAAACCTGATAAGGTAGGCATATCTCAACCACTATGGCACACTTTCTCACAATTTAAGCTCCATATCACAGAGTCTGTCCCAGCAGGTGGCTGAAGGGCTGCATCTCAGGAGTGTGGCAGGGATTATTGCCGACTTGGGTAGAAGCTGGACCTAGATGATCCCTAATCTCCCTGCTCATGCAAAGATGTCAGGACTGGAAATGACGAGAGAGGAAAGTTAACACCAAAAGAATTACCTAAACTAAATCTCCTGCCTGTTGGAGGTAGGGACGATGAAATTCCCATGTTTATGGAACACCTGTTTTGGTCTAGTCATCCAGATGCTGCCTTCCACTGAATCCTTACAGCAACCCTGGGAGAGAGGTATTGCTGTATCCATTTTAAATGTGACAAAACTGAACTTCATAAAAGTAAAGGGAAAAGCTTAGATTTGCTCCCTGAGCTCGCCAGCTCCCAAACCACTGTTTGTTCTTTCCACTCACTAGGATGACCCCGAATAAACACCACATCAGTTAGCCGCCCAGAACCTTATTTAGGCAGTGGCTGGGGAAGTTCTTTATAAGTCCTTCTGTCTCACATTGGGCATCACGTTGATGCTTGCATCTTTTCCAGTGCTCACCTCCTGCCTGGGGGTCAAGCTGCCTCATCTCTGGTTTCTGGCTACATTCATCCTCCCTATTGATCAGGTCACTCGCTGTGACTCAGCTGTTAGCATCTCTCCTGCTTTGATATCTTGGATTGCCAACACAAACCCATGCTATTTTTACTTTGCCTCAGAAAGGGAGATTGGAAGATAGCAGTCCAGCCTTCTGGTTTACCAAGTTGTTGATTCTTCTTGGCTTTCTCCATTCATTCATGAATTCTTTCTGTACTTCAAGCCGAAAAGATGTGTATGGCTGGAAAGCCCTTCATGGTGGATCCATCTCTGAAGCCTGAATGGGGGCTGAATGTGATCGCAGCTTTGGAGATCTTTGCTTTCTCTCTTCTGACTAGAATCCTTTACAGTATGAAATCACTCTTTCCCCTTCCTTAGATAAAAGAATAAACATATTGAAAAATGTGGCTGAGAAATTTTGTTTCAAATATGCATGTATTATGAGTAGTGTTCTGAGCAAGACAGAAAAATTACCAAAAATAAATGCATGTAAGCTTAGCCTTTTATTAATAAGGCTGATTGTTTAAGAAACCACTTGGTTAGTACCAGGCACAGTGGCTTGAGCCTGTAATCCCAGCTACTCAGGGGGTTGGTCAGAAAGATTGGCTCACTTGAAGCCACAAGTTCAAGACCAGCCTGGGCAATATAGCAAGACCCCATCTCTTAATTTTTTTTATTTTTTTTTATTTTTTTATTTTTTTTATTTTAGTTAGCAGGATGTGGTGGTGCATGCCTGGATTGCATCAACCCAGGAGTTCAAGGCTGCAGTCAGCTGATTATACCTCTGCACTCCAGTCTGGGCAACAGAGCAAGACTCCATCTCTTGAAACAAACAAACAAACAAATAAAAAACTGCTTTGCTAAATGAAAGCTGCATGGATTTCACAATTTGAATTTCTGAATTTCTGGAATCTTGCATTTTATACCAGAAGGCAGTTTACTCATGTGTGTCTGATCATTCTAATCCAATGGAGAGTTAAGAATGTACATTCATTTCGGCCAGGCGCAGTGGCTCACGCCTGTAATCCCAGCACTTTGGGAGGCTGAGGTGGGCAGATTACCAGGTCAAGAGATCGAGACCATCCTGGCCAATATGGTGAAACCCCATCTCTACTAAAAATACAAAAATTAGCTGGGCATGGTGGCCCACACCTGTAGTCCCAGCTGCTTGGGAGGCTGAGGCAGGAGAATCACTTGAACACAGGAGACGGAGGTTGCAGTGAGCTGAGATCGGACTGCTGCAGTCCAGCCTGGCAACAGAGTGAGACTCCATCTCAAAAAAAGAAAAAAAAGTGTACATTCATTTCATATAGTACCTTACATTTTACCAAGTGCTTTCATATGAATGATCTGTTTTACCTAATTACTCTATAGGGTAAATTTTATCATCTCTATTTCATATAAGCAAATTAAGTTGCAAAAAGCATTAAACTTTCTAATATAGTACTACTATAAAAAGCAAAGGACATTTTGTTTGCAGTCACCTAGGCCTAACACATATAAGTAATTTATTTCTTTAGCCACAAACAATACTAAGTTGATGAAGAAATAATACTATACTTTCGGAGAGCTGATTCATATGAATCGTCATTCAGCTGACACTCAGGTCAATATCAAGGAGGCAGGATTCATGGAATTAAACAGGGCTTCATATCATCCGTGTGAAGCCAGGGCTCTTATTTGTGAGCTGCTTTCCTTACCCTTTCCTTTCAAGATAGCTTCCTGTGCCTAGCTGCCACTAGCCAGTTTCAGTCAAAGCCCCAGAAACTTTCCGGAGGTAGAAAAACACACGTGCATGTTCACAAAATACGGCACAATTTCAGTTTTGTTTGTAGAACTTTCAAGTAATAATCCTTGCTTTAAATGGGACATGGAGTTTTAAAACTCCAAACAAATCTCTGAGCTGCCAAGTCCTATATTGAGAGACTGTCAAAGATCCTATCCCACTGCTGTATGATTGGAGGATTCTAGCTAGGATCACAGGCTTTGTTATCAGCACAAGTCAGTAGATGAGCAAACAATTGCAGTACGCAGAAACTATAGCATAGGGACTCATTTTAACTCTTGTATACATCACTCAGAACCTTTTCCTCCTGACCTTCTGCTTGGCCTGTTTCACAAACTTCTCTCCAAACTATCCTCCAAGGTGGGGCTAGCAGAACACATGTTCAGGCTTTGTTATTATTTATTGACTCCTGTGTGGCCTTTCTTGTCCCAATTCATTACATAAGGCAAAGATTCTACCGCAAGGACAGTAAGAATGTTGAACACACACTTGATCTTCCACTGTATCCTCAGCTTCAGTTGGTCAAACTCTGTATTCAGAACTCAACTCACTTTTGCTCTCACAGAAATACAAACATTCTGAAATTTTCACCTCCAAGTTTTGCCTCTTTCTACAAGCTGTATGTAATTTCCCGTGAAACAAACTTATTAAATACATTTTATTCCCCCATCTAACATTGCTGACATTCCTCTCCTCTAATACTATAGCCTTTCAGATCAACAGGGTCCCCAAACAGATACAGAGATATATTAAAGTTTTCTGTCATTTAGTATTTATTGGGTACTTGCTACATACTAGGTTTCTCTCGAGGAACCCAGTGTAATGAATGTGGCCAATGTGAATTTATAAATTACACGCAGTGTAAGTAACATAGCAACAGACCCAAAATTTCATGTTGTGCGTGCTCCACCATTCCTTATCTGATGGGGTGAGTCATTCACTTCTCGGCAATATCCCTCCGGAGCAGTGTGCTAAGTGCTTTGGAGATGGATCCTCAGATAAATCTTGACTTTGAGATACTTTCACAGCTTCACAAAGATACACAAAATAAACTTTATAGTAGAGGTAAAAGTGATACATGCCATACATATACAGAAAAACAGAGGAAACTAATATTTATTGAGCACATATTGTGCACCAAAAATTCTTTTCAACACTTTCACTTAATGTTATCTAATTTAATATTCCTAACTATGCTTGAGGCAGGTATTGTCTTCAGTTTACAGAGCAGGAAATTAAAGCTCAGAGCTGATAAATAACCTGCTGAAGAAATCATTGTTCCTAATACTCATGCTGTTTCCACTCTATATCGCTGAAATGCCTTACGAAAGATATCAAAATAATACAGTGAGGAAGAATATGACCCATTTAGTTTCAGTTTTCTCTCGACTTCATTGATCTTTTTCCTCCTTTCTACTACAGGTAAGTAGATACCTGAAACATCCTAAGGGGTTGGCCCTTAGCAACTTTAACGATTATGGATATTCTGGTAATTTCAAAAATAAATTCATTTGGATTTGGCCAAGCAACTCCCTCCTGTCTTTCTCCTATGATTTAGTACTCGTGTTGGAGGTAATTAACCGTGCTGCCTTTCTAGGCTGACTTTCCATAGGTATGCTATCCTAAGCATGGGCATTCCTTAAGGAGACTTGGGCATGGCAGCACCTTTTCTTGTAATCAGGGCCTCTCATACCCTTTTTAACATAACCACTGACAAACCCTCTATAGTATCCTTTCTTGGGTGGGAATTTTTACAGCTGCAGTACATCTATTCAGTATATCAGAAGTTGCTGGATATACTCACTAAATGACCCAGATTTCATCTTTCTCACAATTTAACACTTTAAATAAATGCCAGCAAGCTTCACTGCGTTAGAAAATTACTATATGTCTGAAACAACTTGGATATCAATATTTGTCATGTAGCCTTCCTCAGCGTAACATCTAAAGCAATACTTATTTAGCTGACGTACGTTCTCTGCATAGTGTTTACCCAACAGTCATCACTTATGTTTGCTCATGAGGTGTTGGGGTGACGAGCCGAGCTGCTGTATTCTCAGCTGGGCCTGGAGCCTGCTTAGTTTGGCACTGATTAATGATGTGTGGAGAGCAGACAGTTTGCAGAGCCACCTTAGAAACCCAGTTAGCTAAAGACAAATAGCTGAAAGTTGGCTGATAGGAGTGAGGGAAGTGGGCTCTTAAGACAGGAAAGTCATTTTGAGAGATACCAGCATGACTTTTGGTGATCCTAACTAGGGGAAGGGACAGATTCTGCAACAGACATTATTTTTGAGTCTGGCTTCTTGGTAGACACCCCGGGATCAGGTCTAAGGCATGTTACAGATGTATTTACAAAACAGCATCGTTTCTGTGCTTTGAGTTTCACCATTTAGAAACCTGCTTAAAGAGCTTATCTTCTTCCCAGTCATAACTTGAGACAAAATGCACTTTATACCAGTAAAGAATCATGAAATGTTCGTTTGGAAGCCCTTATGCCAAAAGAACAAGCATTTACAGCCTTGCTTTTTATTTACCAAGTGTATTTTACACTGGAAAAGGTTTCAATATGGCCCCATATAGTATTTATTTTGCCTTATGTCCTTCCTATGTCTCATTTTTCTTTCTCATTTCATTCACCTACTGTGTCATGTTGGTTTGGCATCCACTTCTTTTCTAAAATTGTATCTTTTGTATTTTTTATTCTTTAGGTGGGGCAATGAGGAAAGGACGCAAATATCTTGAGGTTGTAAAGATAATGTCTCAGCCCTGCTTAGGGTGCCGTCCTTTTAGTGGCATGGCAAAACCAAACACAAAATATTTTTTATTGTCCTTTCCAGAATAGATCCCTTTCTCCGTAGCACCATGTGGGTGGTTGTTCCTGGCAGAGAACTCCTTTCTCTCTCATACTGTAAGTTCCTTTGGCAACTCCTGACCAGAGACAGTAGCAACATCGATTTCCTAAAGATAAATAACCCCTTCTTTAGAAGGCATTTTCTCACAAGCTTATTCAGAATACTCAAGTGAGAAGTTATAAGGATGTCCAAGCCCATTTTGGGGGAAAAATACAGAGAGGTGAAAGGATGTGCTGAAGGTTACACAGGAACAATAGGACAAGAAAGACACAAAGCCAGGGAGGTGCCGGCTGTCCTCCTTACCTGATAATCTTTGACTGTACCACTTCATTCATCTGCTCTAAGATCCTGCATTTCCAGCCATCGTTTATATCTGGTCCTATCAAAGCTCATTGACCAACATTCTCTCTTTTAATCCTTGCCCTACAGTGCAAGGTCTGCACTGTACACTCCATTTGTTGGGAATCTGAGACCTAGAGAAGTTTAGGAATTTGCCCAAGGACACACAGATGGCAAGTGAGCAAGCCAAGGATTTGGAATCAGTTCTGCCTGATCCCAGTGCCTGTTGTTTTCCTTCCATATTTCACTAGAGCCAAACGGATCTTGAGCAGTTGCCTTTTCATTGACCTGCAAAGTTCTAACCACTCCCCTTACTCCACTTTTTAGATTGAGATTATACCCATCCTGCAGGACCCATCAGAGCCTGCTTTGTTCACTTAGTGTTTCCCAACCCCCCTGAAATGGAAGTGGCCTTTCCTCCTGTGAATCACATGGCACTACAGCCTGTTCATTTGGCACCAGTGCCTGTAAAGCAGACAGCCTGGAGCAGGTAGGAATAGGCAGCTTTAGGTTCAAATCCCTGCTCTGGCACTATCTGGGGAATGATTTTGAGTAAGCCAATTAATTCTGTCTTGGCAGATGCATCAACCTGACCTCTAAAGTCCAGCTTAGCCAAAAACTCCAGGATTCTAAAGTTGTTATATTATTATTGAAAAGAATATTGAGTGTGAGTTGAGCCCTGTACTAATCTGTGCCTCCCTCACCCATACTTTCCTGCTGTGTATGCCCACCTCACCCCTAGTTTCCTGCTGTCTATGCAATGCGTTATGCAGAAGAAGGGGCAGTGGAGTATTGATGAGAGACACTTTTTGGTCTTCAGTTGTAACTCACTCCCATTTATTTGTTTGTTTATTCATTTGGTCATTCGTTCATTTACTTATTGCTGGCATTGAATTTGTCTGTTACTTCCCAAGATTGTTTCTGACATCTTCTGGAGGCCTCACCAGTACTTTGGGACGATATAGTCATAGGTTTGGAATTAAATCCTTGAAGAAAAGGACTTTCCATTTTTTTTTTAAATTACCGAAGCAAATAAGGAAAAGTCACTCTTACAATGTGAGATCTCAGAAGACAAAACTTAGGCAAATAACCCATAAATACTTTGTAACATTTTCAGCATTACAGTTTTTTCAGCATTTAATCAATCTTTGTGTACCTGTACATACAAGCCCATAGTTACCAACCCACACACACGAAAAAAGAATCAATTAATTTAAATAATCAGGTTCATGCCATGTTCAATGGTGCGTGTCCCCTTTTGCACCTAAAATCTTTGATCGCTTTTTAGCTTCTACAGTTCCTCGGGCATTCATTGTAGGAGATGGCAGTTCTGCCTACCCCATCAGCAGACACCATTTTGCAAAGCAGAAACCATCTTTGTCCCTTCTACCCCCAGCAAATTCCCTGACTCCCAGTTTTCACCTGTCAGATGTCCATGCTGATTCCAAGACTCCTTTATCACAATAAGAACAGAAGTAAAATTCTCATGGTGGATGGATTTCATTTATAATAAACACTTTTCTTGTTTACTTACTACTTGAGTGCTTGCTTACTACTCACTAGGAGCTATGCATTACTCACTAATCTTTTCATCAACTTAGTGCAATAGCATTCATTAATCATAGGTTAAAGTTAAAAATGTCTTTGATTCAATTCTCACTTTCTGAAGTCAACTTCAGCTCCATGTTTCCATTATAATAGTTTAAAGCATATGCTTTCTAATTATAGAACTTGGATTCAAGTCTCTCTTCTGTCGTTTACCAGTATAAATGCCCCGAGACTTGGTTTCTGCAACTGAAAAAAAAGGATAGTCCCTATTTGGTAGGATTCTTATGACGATATAATGAGTTTAAAGACTCCAAGCTTAGAGCACTGTGCCCGTGCTTAGTAAACACCCAGGAAATGCTAATAGTCAGCATTCTGTTGCCTCTAGCAGATAGGAGGTGCTTTATATGCACCTGACTCACTTGATACTGTGCCTAATTAGGTGGGAGAAAGGGGGGTATTGAATTCATTTTCAGTTTTTAAACATACGTTTTCTAATTCAAGGATGAGATGCATGGTGAGGTCCAACATAAGATGTATGCTCTTCTTAAATAAGAAGTTGAGAACTGCCATTACACTATGTAGTTTAAAAGTTACTTATTTTTGAAGCTGACTTTGATTGTCACTTTACAAGATGTATGCTGTTTTTTCCCTTCTTTCACATTATCTTTAAAAAAAAATAACAAAACATGGTATTGGCTTTGCTATATAACAAAATTCTAATACAAATTATATCCTTTTGGAAATCATTTTGTTTTTAATAAACAAGTAGCAAGAACATTTTTGATTTATAAATAAACATTACTTCTAAAAAATCCTCAGTAATTTCACCCAAATTATAATTCTGAGAAAGTTCCTTAGACATTGATTATAGTCAGAAATTTTTTTCTAGTTACAAAATCATTGAAATTTGAAAAGAAGGAAAAAGGTGGTTGTGCTCAACATCAGTAGGTCTAGAATTTGTTCACTATTTCAGTCATTCAACAAATATTCAACAGGCTCCTTCTGAGCTGAGTGCTTGGCACTGTTCTAGGACCCATAAGCATGTCCTTACAACAACCAGCACATCATTGTCAGAGGTGTTAGTATTGACTTCAGCAGCCAAGATGGGAAGGGATATAGAAATTCTGTTTAGCTATTGGATCAAATAACTTTCACAAGGACATAAAACTGAACACAAGTTCAGGCCCCGAAAAACACTTGGTTTAGTCCTCAAGGAAGTCTAGTTAGTGCTTATTGGGACTTATAAGAAAACCTGATCCAAAGTTATTGACCCGTTCTATGTGTTAGGTAAGATTAACTAGTGCCCACCAATATAGGAGATGGAGGATGGTGCCACTGTGAATGCCAAATTTAGTGGATTGGTGGTGGCTACTTGCAGACAGAGTCCAGGTTCAGCAGAAAAAAGAAGTGCCGTGATAAATTAGTGATATCTGCCATTGGCATGGGAGAGAGGAGTGGTGAGATATGTGCCACATAATTGTCTATTCTGTGTCCTCCAAAGGACTCATCAATAAGGAGAGGGACTGCATTCAGGTGAGAGCATGGCAGACCCAGCAGATTTCTGGAAACCATTACAATAGCTGGCTTCACAGCTGTGAGGGGTAGAACAGAGGAGCAGAAAGGAAGAGGGATGGAGTGAAGAAACACAAGAACCTTTTCAGATCTAGCTTGGGCTCATTGACTTCACACGACTGAGGAACTGTCCAGGTTTTGCAGAGTCAGGGCACTCTGGGTTGTTTTAATTGTCTGAGTTTTATAGCTGTGGTGGGTGACAAGTTCCCCTTTAAAGATAATAAATGGCTTGCAATTACTTCACTTTGGAAAGCACTCTTCTGCCCCAGAACACTGTAATAACCAGTCATAGAAGAGAAAAAGCCTGGGGATTTATGAGGGTGTCCCAATTTTCAACCATTTGGGAGAAATACAGCAGGACATTGGTACAGCAGTGTGTTAGTAAGAGTTAATCTATCATTGCTCCTCTCTCAACCCTCTTTTTCCCTCTGCTTAAAACGATCACAGGGATTCATCCCTGGCCTTCATGAAGACTTGCCAGAATTTTTTTTTTTTTTTTTTTTTTTGCACATAACTCTAGAAATACAATCTAGTTGACCTTCAGTTTCTGGACCGAAAGGGACATTTTCCAAGTATGAGGGATTTTAAAATTCAATAGTCATAAAAAGACAAATGAAGCATGGTCTCTTCCTTTAAAGGGCTCCAGGTCCTGCTGGGGAGATGAGTAGTGAATAAATAATTTCACTGCACTCTGAGATATATGGTTGTTAAAGCAATAGGGTAAGAATGGACATAGATTTCTAAGAGCAAAAAAAACAGTGGTGTGCATAATAATCACTTTGTTTTCCTGCCCCTAAAATGTATTGATAATAGCACTTACCAAGATCTACTCTTATAATTTGTTTACACACCAACTTTCTCCTAAGTGCCTTTTTTTTTTTTTTTTGAGGTCTTGCACTGTCACCCAGGCTGGAGTGCAGTGGTACCATCATAGTTCACTGTAGCCTCCAACTCTTGGGCTCAAGCGATCCTCCCACCCCAGCCTCCTGAGTAGCAAGGATTACAGGCATGAGTCACTGTGCCCGGCCTCACCTAAGTGCTTTTGAGTTTCTCAGGGGTGGACACTGGTCTGGTTATTCTCTCTGCTCCCAGCACCTCCTCACCCAGCCATTAGCACATATTAATCTTGGTAAATGTTAGCTGAGCAAATACAGGCCTGAGTATACTTCTGATGCTTCTAACATAATACCAGGCATCAACAACTTATTAGAAAAAATGTAGACAATCAGAACATATTTATTCTTACAATATTTCATTAATAATTCAGCTGAATTTATTTGAAAACTGAAATGGTGTTTTCAATTTCTCAACAAAGAATGGGCCACTTAAAATGTGACACTGTTAGTTTGATCTGTGCTAAAAGGGTGAAAACATAATATTTTCTTGTATATATCACAGAATCTTGACGAGTAGGCTCTGAAGTTCAGCTTTGTGGCCACTTCCACTGCCTGGTCTGTCTGTTGAGGCAAGTTCATGAACAGTTTCATTTTGGTTGATTGTACTCTCCTCGCAGGGTGACTTGCTGGAGTGGTCTTTGATTTCCTCTGAGTTCACCAGCCTTGCCTGATGGCAGATCAGAGCTGGTTTATGGGAACCAGACCTTGCTTTTCCTACCTCATTTCCCCTGTGGTCTTGCCTGAGCAGTCTGCTTAAGAAAAGTTTATCAAATCTCCTTTCCAGAGGGGCAGGTTGTCCCATTTCATTTGTCACTATTTAACAGCTTATGCAAAACATGCTGGTAGAGCTAAGTGTGTGGGGCTTATTCACAGGCATTGATGAGAGATCATCACAGTGACCATTGACCCCTTTTCAGGCCTTACCAATGAGTTGAGTGAAGAAGGGGCAGTGATTGAGTATCAGATTTGTTGGTAAACACCCTGAATGTTGAAAGGAATGCCTGTGGATATCATTTATTCATTAACAAAGACAAAAAGGATTTGCTAACCCTTCCTAGCATCTTGTGTTTTGGCATCATGATGGTGTAACTTGGAAAAGAAAAATCCATCTAGTCTCAGTTACTTCTTCAATGGAATTCCTCCCCTGATTTTGGGGAGCTCCCAGGGAAGTGAATCCACCGTCCCCTCCCCACCAAGGACAGGCAAAACTTAGCTGCAAGAGAGCAGCACCCCAGGAGTTACTCCATGTAGTTTAGGAGACCTTCCATATGGGAGGGTCATTCCTTGTAACTTCAGAATGATTTGTAGAAGGCTTTGTTTTCACCCCATGTTTGGCGAAGTATGGACAAATTTGAACAGGCATTAGAAAAACCAACAGTAGCATGATTATTAAAAATGTATAGCCATTTTCTCCCAATCCTGTTGGTGAAAGAGTTTTCCAGCCTTCTTTACAAGAAACCAACTCTATTTCTTTCTGCTTCTCCCCCACCCTGTCTCCTCAAGGTCACATGTTTTGAACTGACTTGCTTGACATGTTGTTTATTTAAAGCTGCGGATTAAATGCCACCCACTAATGTGATTTGCTTGGGCTTTGCCTGAGGCAGGCTCCATTAGACACTGGTGAAAATAGCTTCCTGTTGTCCAACCAGGTCCTTCGATTAGCTAACCAGCAAATTTAGCCCAAGTGCTGTATTTCAATTTGATTCCCTATTTAAATAGAGAATTGGGCTAAATTTAAATGGGGAAAAGCAGCTTTGTCACATGGCTGTTTGTCTCTTGATCTCTTGTCTCAAGAGCAGGCTGCAAAGAGAAAGTGGTGACCCCAAACCTCACCTTTTCTGTCTCCTCTTTTGCATCAGGTCCCTGCAGATGCTAAAGAAAGTGAGAAGGATGTTGCTTACATAAACATTGTTCTTCAGCTGAGCACTAATTGAGTTTAAGATGAATTGCTGGTTAATGTGTTTACCTATTTATTTTTACCAGTTATAAAGATGCCTTGAGCCCTAAATTAAAGTGCTTTCTCATGAGGTGCATGGCCGTTATTCATGGCCTGTGTCTGAGTCTTAGGAGTGGGGCAACACCCAGTGAGCACCTGTGCCAAACTGCAGGGTAAGGCATTGCATAACAAGTTATTTAGGGGTATGTCACCAGGGCCCTCAACACTCCCATTTTGGATTATGACCAGATTCTCAGGATGCTTTAAGCTGCCTGAGCATCGCTGTCCCCTGCCATCCATTCCTGTTTCATTAGAAGCTGCAAATCCAAGCAAGGCAGTGGCAGCACTGGGAGCAGCTCCCTTCCCAACTGCTTCAGTGCCATCTGTTTGGTTCTCGAGGCATATTTGAAAAGTCACCTTTTATACTTTCATCACAGCCTGTCCTCAGGTTCCCCGGGCGCTGCCTGGACGCTGCCAGCTGCAAGCCTGACCGCTCAGGGTGGGCACTCGTTGCTGCCCAGCTCTGATGGAGATTCTGGGAACACTGACCATCACTGCTGCCCAAGGAGGTATGAGCTACTTTGAAAGACGTTGGCTGCCCTCGCTAAAGCAGTCCCTACACAGTGCCTGATCCAGGTAGCCTGAGGCCCTCCACATGCTTCTCACTGAGGCAGCCCAGGGGGAGTGGTCTGGCCTCAGGTAGCAGGTGGTGTCTAAGGGACCCACCCACGCAGGCTGAGAGCAGGCACAGTCCCCTGTCCACTAATCTGACTGTCCCCAATGAGAGTTCCAATCCTATCCATGCTGTCGGGAGGAGTTGAAGACCAAGTTTTAGGAGAACTGTGGGCAGTAACACACAGAGGACTCGGCTCTTTGGTTGGCATCTGTAAGTCACATTGGGCAGCACAGATGAAAGGGTGCAGGCCCTTTCTCCCTTTTCCCTGGAAGTGCAGTCATTCCTCCTTCCTACCTTCTTATGCTTCTTAATTCAGACCAGTTTTCCTCCACCCCAGCTGCGTATGCACCTCCCCTGGAGAGCTTTGCAGAATGTGACCCGTGTCCAGAACCCATTCCAGGGTCAGAATCTTGAGGGATAAGGCCAGGCATAGACATCTCGTGAATTTTGTTACACAGTGAATGTTGAGAACCACTGGTTTTAGAGGCAGTTTCTTTCTGGTAGTCATTTGGTGAGCCCATTATTCATAAATTAAACGGATATTTTTTCAATCATTACTCTGTGACTGGACTGTGCAGGCTCTGGAGATGAGATAGTAATAAAGGAGGGCACAGGTCATATTATGGTACAGTCAGTGCTGGGATAGGGCTGTGATGGGAGAATAGGGACAGAAACCCTGACTTTGGGGGAACTGTGGCAGGTCAGGAAGAATGATCAAGGATGGTAACATCTAGGCCTAGGATTAACAAATGAGCAGGGGCTAGAAGGAAGGTAGTAGTCATGGGTAGGAGGAAGGGCAAGAGTGAAGGCACAGGAGTGAAGTTAAAGCACTGAGGGGATCCTAGTGAGACAAGATCGTGGGGTGCAAGGGCTCGGCCAGGTAAGGACATCTCTACGAGATGGGAAGGTAGACGGCAATGCATTGGAGAGGCTGGCCTTCACCCAAGAGGAAATGCTGGGCCCCTGCAGGGTTTAAACAGGTGAATGACATGATCAGCTTTGCATTTTGGAAATAAGCTGGCTGGAGTGAGGAGGAGCTGGAAGGGGCAGAGTTGAAGTAAGAAGGTTGATGGCTAAACCAGGAAGGGCAAGGGTCCAGGGAGAGGTCAGTGAAAATGACGTGAAGTAGAAGGAATAGATATTCTAGAGGCAAAGTCAACATCCCACCACTCCTGAAAACTCTGATCCTCAGAGCAAAATTCCTGACTTTCATCAACATACAGGTTCCCAAGCTCAAGAAGTTTCATTATTTTGATCACTGCTACATCACTTGCCATCGCTTACCAAAGACACCCTCAGAGTTACATATGGTCACAAATCCAGGTATATGGCGCCCAGAGAACAAGACTTGAGTTGTCAGTGGTTTGCATTCAAGAATAACCCAGGAAGAATAAAACCAATGGAGAAAGTTTCAGTCTGTTGTTGACCATTGTTTTTCTCATAGCACTTAACTTCGTTTTTGATGTGATGCACCATAAGCTTCGTGTTCGTTGGGTTGTGAAATGCCGTCCTAGAGAGGAAGACTTATAAGGACCTCACTGCCTATGCTAAGCACAGCACTGGCTTTGGCTCTAAATTAGGTCTCATCACCCCTTCGGGCAGATGCTTACAGGAGCTTAGAGCTCAGAGGGCCGTTAGGGACACACTGAAGAAACAGAGGCAGGAGAAGTTAATGACTTGCTGAGTTCTCTTATTACTGGACGCCAAGATTAGACCACACATCCTTTGTGAAATTCAGAGAAGCTTTTTTGCATTTATTAATGAACAAAGTGTTTAGAATTCATCTGGTATAATTGAGGACACATGATGAAATTGAGAGGAGCCAGAGGTTGCACACTGGCTGAGCTGTGATTTCAAAGCAGTTTCTCTTCATTTACATTAAGGATGACCCCACAGGACCTTAGACGAGGAGCCCCTTCACCAGGGGACTGCAGTGGTGGAACCACAGTGAGAGGTGAGGCAGAAAAGAGCAAGGACAGGCCAGAGCATCTTCCGAGCCCTGAAACCATTCAGGCAAGAGTTGAGAATACTGTTTGATGAAAACACCTCTCTTTAATCTGTCGGAACCAATTCTGTTCAATTTGTCCTGAATATAATCTTGAACCACCCTGCATGTATTATAAAACACCCAGAGTCATCTTGTGAAGATTCGTAAGTTGTTTGCAAGCTGCAAGGAGATGATTTTTTTTGGATAAGATGTCTAGGACTGTGATTCAGAGGAAACGTCGTAACATATTGGGCACAATGCTCTACATCTCTTAATCCTAATTAAAGATTATTACCCCTACTTTATAGATAAGAAAACCAAGGTTCAGAGAAGTTGAGTGATTTGCCCAGCTTGTAAGTGACAGAACCAGACTTTGAAATGACTTATGCCTAACTATAAAGCCAGGTGTTGTTTTTATTTTACAGTAGGCATTGGCAAGCTACTGTTGCAGGCCAAATCCAGCCCACCACCTGTGTTTTGTAAATAAAGTTTTATTAGAACACAGCCATGCCCATTCACTGACATATTGTCTGTCATTACATAAGTTGCCATGGTAGAGTTGAGTAATTGCAGCAGACACTATATGGCTCACGAAGACTAAGATACTACTATCTGCCCTTAACAGAAGTTTGCTAACCCCTGTCTAAGCCTCACTGTCCTAAAATAAATTCAGAAACCTCAACTGCTACTCCTTGAGCCCAGACAGCACCTTTATTTTCTCTCTCCTTCGTGTTAATATGCATGACACCACTCAGCAAAGTGTCCTGCATGCATGGCCTGGCCTAGGTACTCCACTCCCTGATCTGGCAAAACTATAAAGTAAAACTATTGTGAGTTTCCAGAAGCTGACCCAATTTTAAAGACCTCTATATGGAGGTAGGCCAAGGAGGGATCAATAATTGCCCCTACCAGGTAAGCCATCAGTTTGTACCCTCACTTCTCACACTTTTTCTGGGCAAGGCCATTTCTCCACATTGTACCCTTAGAGTGTAGCCCCAAAGCGATCCCTGGCCTCTGGGAAATTATCCTTCCCACACATGAGCACTTAGGGTCTTCTTCCCCCAGACCCCTCTGCAGGCAGAATCTTTCCAATTCTTCGGTTGTTGTGAGCCTTCAGTCCTTTTGTTGTGTGTAAGGAACATTCCTAGGAAGAAAAATGGTCCAGCAATAAAGTCTCCCCCACATGAGTCATTTTTAGCTAGACTGGGTTGGCATCTGTTTTTCCTAAGACAGCCTTTTCTCCACCGTGAAGATAAATCAATTTAATGGACACCACTGATTGGGGATAAACTGTACTTTTTTTGTAAGTATTGACCACCTGTTAGTGGCAGTGCCCAGTAGCATACACCATTGTACCTTCTCCAGAAACCCTTCACTTGGCTGTGGATCTATCGCCTTCCAGCTCTTCCCCTGGAAAGAAGCCCAAAATGACCTCTGGAGCCCTAAGACACCATCCCACGGCCACAGGCTTTGTTCTTTGGCTTTGTGAAAGTGTGCTTTATAAACCTTGTTGGCAGACTCATCATTCTGCTAAGGACTTACTTGTTGTGTCAATCTACAGATGAAAGGTGGGAGCCTAAAAGCCTCTGGCATTGCTCATACCAACCATATTACACTCTGGAATATATTATATTAAGTAGTATGGGCCATCATACAAGTAAGAAATAGTTCCTGCCCTCCAGGGACTTACAATCTAGACAGCATGAAATGTACACCAATAACTAGCTTCACTGCTTGCTGGTGATATGACAAGACTCGCTGGAAGATGTAGATGCCATATGGAAGACTCAGAAGGGGTGCTGGATGTTTGCCGAAATCAGTGGTTCTCATACTTGAGCATGCATTAAAATCACCTAGAGAACTGTTAACATAGATTGCTGGGTGCCACTCTTAGCATTTCTGATTCAGTAAATCTGGGGTGGGCCCAGGAAGTTGCATTCCTACCAAGTTGTCAGCTGATGCATGTGTGGCCCAGGAATACCCTGTCCAAAATATTTTTACAGGAGAAGCTTCTTACATACGTAAATTCCTTCTGGGATTGTAAGGGAGCTGACATTGGTTGAGTGTCTAGTATGTTCTCTTCAGTATATTAGGTACTTTGGCTACAATATTTTGTTTAGATTTCACAACGCTGTGAATTTCATATTATTACTAGCACTCTACAATGAGCAAACTAAGGCTTAGGAAGAGGAACTTACATTTGCTAGATATCCAGTATGTACTGTAAAGGATGTGGGGCATTATCCAGTTTACAACTGTTTGAATTCTAAATGATTAGTACTCCTAGTTTAGGAGTGGTAAAAAAAAAAATGAGTAAAGATAGTAAAAATGAGTCTGAGAGAGATTGAGTGTCTTGAGGAAGGTCAAAGCCCCAGGAAACATGCATGCTGGATTCAAAATCACGTGTGGTGTTCTAAAGGCTGAGAAGCCATACTGCAGCTAGTACCTGTTTGCCAAAAGCTACTAATGTAGACTCCAAAAGCATGTTTTCTTCCATGCTTGAAGCATGTACGTCCTACCTCCTTGCCTTTGCTCATGCTGGTCCTTCTGCTTAGAATTCCCTTCTCCCTCTTCTTCACCTGAGTAACTCCCATTCATCCTCCAAGCAAAATGTTGTCTCAGCCATGGAGACTTCTGTAACATCCCCTCCTTACCCCAGCTAGAGCAGAAATAATGACTTCTTTATAAGCGTTCCAACATACTTTATATTATCAAATTCCTTCACAGACCCCAAAGTCCTCTGGTGACATAGCCTTAGTTACAGAAACAAACAAACAAAAAAAATCCAAATTTTTCATTTTAGCCATCAAAGCCATCCCCCATCTGACCCAACTTGCTTTTCAACCACACCTTGCAGCTCCACCTGATTTCTCCAACTAAACAAAACTGCCGAACACTCTTCCCCACCCACGGCTATGTTCTCCTTCCCCCTCCAAGACTTCACTCAGGCTGCTGCTGTCACCAAGAATGGCCCCTCCCCTGCACCTTAGCCTGTCTGCATGTGACCTTTCCACCAGCCCCAGCTAAAGTCCTGGTGCTATGCCCTCAGCCCTTTGGGAGGGCCTCCATAAGTGTTCGTGGAGTGAACACCTGACCCCTTGCTCCCCTGTGACATCACGTCTTCCCTTGGGTGAGGCAAGTATGTGTCTTTCCACTGTCCCAGGCTGAGAGCTCATCTGGCGCAAGGCCTGCAGTGTCTCATCATTCTTTGCACTGAGTAGGTGCTCACAAAACATTTGTTGAAAAAAATGGATAAATGATGCTGGATGAAGCTTGTGGGTTAAAGGCAGGATGGGAGAACTGATTGGACGAGGAACACATGTAGGCTCAGTAGGTCTTGTGATAAAACACAGGAGCACATTTACATGACCAACAGTGAGAGCAGGGACATAGGTGGACTTTGCCAGAATGCTTGATTCCATTTAGAAACCTCCTATGCTCGTACCTTTAACCCAGTCTTCCAAGGAGCCAAAAGGATTTCTCAATTTGAAGTACAGATGTCTTGTGGGACTCTCACTCTTTTTGTAATTTGTAACATTATTACAGAGAATATGGGCTAAGAAGACTCCAGAAACACACCACTGACAGGGTCCAGACATCGATTGAATGAGGGGGCAATACCAACAGCGAATGCAGAGTCTAAGAGTGTACTTTCTTTGATGTCTGTGGCAAAGCACGTACTGTAACTAAAAGCTTAATTCCATTGATTTTCTGATGCCTCCACAACACCGTCTGTGGGTTTTTCAAACAAATGGTAAAAGGTGTGATGTTTTCTAAGGAAGGTAGAGTTAAGGATGGTGGTTGTGAATGTCTTGATTTGTGAATGTCTTGCACATGCAAAACATTAACAGAGACATGAAGCTATCAGTTGTAAACCTTGTAGCTAAATTGCAAAGGCACAGAGGAATGTTTGACTTATGTAACTCTTTTGTCTTCTTAAAAAAATGAATGATACCTTTCACTGAGGTTATTTTCCTTGACATGCAGAGTGACCATAGAACTTCTCAGGGCTGGTGCCAACAAAACTGTGAAGTGAAGTAGGTGAAGCTAGTCTTTCACTCCACCAACCTCTGTCCTGTGCTTTATACCCACTGCTTATATCCCTTCCTCTGGGGCCAGGTGCCTGCTTTTTCCTTCTCCCTATCAACCTAGTCTTAGGAAAAGTTCTATACTTTCTTCAAACTGAAGTATAAGTGATTTGGGGAAAATTCAAAGGATTGTTCTATTTATGTATTCTTGCATCTAGCAAGGATCAAAGTCTTAAGCTAGAGGAATGGGGCTCTAGGAGTAGATTTTAAGCATAATCTAGAAGTAGGAGTTAAAGAGTTCCGCACATTCCATAAGGGATCATCATGATTTCCATGCAGAGGTGCACTCATGAGCCTGTAAATGCAGGCGATTTTTAAAAGTCACTTGTTGAATTAACTTTGCTATTTCTATCCAGCTTCCCTCTCCTACTCCTCCCTTTCCCTGGGCAATCTCAGCCCCACAGCTGGTCCTCCTCTTGGACATCACTGTATGTATTTGTTGGGATTCTTTGGTTGCAAGTAACAGGAACAGTCAAACCATCATCCAAGCCATCTTCCAAAAAAAAAAAAAAAAAAAAAAAAAAAGGCTCTTGTAACCAAACAACCAAATGCAGGGCTTGAATCACCTTTACAGTTGAACAAGGCTTAACTATTAACACTCTCTCTCTCTCACACACACACACACACACACACACACATCTATTTTCTTCTGTGTGCTTCTACTGGCATTGGTCTCATTATCTTCCCCTTTCCTATATATGAAGGGACATAGTCTTACAGTTCTCAATTTGAGGGAAAGAGAGCATGCTTCGGGTCTGCCTCAAGACAGAAAAGTCTGGGGAAGGATGCTGATTGGTCAGCTCAGGTCACGTGACCACTTTGGCTCATTGCTGTGTCTAGGCAGATGTGGTGTAATCACCATTATCTCTGTGACATACCCTTAAGAAACACATGACATGAGGGAATCACCTTCTTCATCTGTAAAATGAGGGGAGTGGAGATCGCTCTAAAACTCTTAGCTTTAACCTGATTCTGTTTGAAAATCATATCTTCATTTTTGGTATTCTTATCACTATTATCTTAGTCTCTCGTCATGTCCAGCCTCCCGCAAGAAAACCAGATATCATTGGCAAACAGTAATGATCTCCTTGGCTCCTTGGCCTCTCTAAGTGGGCCAAGCAGCACCCCCTATGGTGCCCCTCATATGATACAGCAAAGTATTATAGCTCAACCTTGACCAAATTTAATCATTTATGCCACATGATGTTAGATGGTCACAATTTCCAAATTTGTCAAGCACTCCAAATTTGGCATTTTGCCTAAGTTATTTTAAAAAAAAGAAAAAAAAAACAGATCTGGTGAAAGATCAACTGGAAATTTGCCTGTATGACATTATGCTGGGGGCATGAAACAATGCTTATGTGACTAGTTCCAATTCAGACGCAAGCCAGGTTCAAAGCAGCTGATACACAGTGGTGTTCCAGATTATTCATTTATTTCCCTTCCCATGAAATGTCTTCAATGAAAAGCCTATCCACCTACCAACAAAGTCCATCAGCCTGTCATCTCTATCATTTCTGCAGTTCTACTGTAATGATCCTTGGCCATGTCCACCTTTCTGAGACCATTAGTTCATAGAAGGCAAGAAATACATCATATGCATATTTGTTCAACATCTAGTCTATGCCAAATCCATCCTCTTGGGTTGCTTGGGATCCTAGGATTCAACTACATATGTGTGATTTGGGGCAAGTCATCAATCCTTTCTCAGTCAGTTTCCTTTTCTTTTACATAGTGGTAATGGCACCTCCACTGTATTGGAGGGAGGATTAAATAAGGTGATAAAGAGCAAACTGCCTAGCACAGAATTCAACATATAGCAGGGGTGCATCTGTCGTTTGCCTTATTTTTAAGTTCCCAAATGACACGAAGAATGGTGGCATGGGTGGCAGCATAGTCGGGTGTTTACAATCCTGATATCCAATCCCAGCTCAGCCACTTAACGACCAATGGTATGATTTTGAAGTTTCTTAAGGTTTCAAAGCCTCAGTTTCTTCATATGTAAAGTGGAGTTGATGGTAATATCTACCTCATAGATTTGAGTGGCTAAAGAAAGAAAACATAGATAAAGCACCTACCATAGCATCTGGCACATAGATTCCTATAAATGGTATCACTTGTTGCTATCATCTGTAATGGAGGGTGAAAAAAGAAGCAGCAAGATTCCACTCTGAGATGCTTGTGTTTTTTCTGGTCTTTTCCTGCTGTATGCATCCTGATGAAGATGAACCCACATTAATAGAGGCAGTGGTTAATTGCCTCCTTGTGGGCTAGCCCTGTCCTGAGGCAGAAAATTACCATATTCTTCTTTTTTCTTGAAGCTTCCAGTGGGATATGTCTGTTCTAATTTAATAAACCTCTTTTTTTAGCGCCTGGCTCAAAGAGGCAATACCACATGTACATTTCCAAATGCATAATTAGTATGAACACTGAGGCCCTAACTACATGGGGAAAGCAGTCTGGGAGAGCGGGGTGTGAGTATCTGTTCACATTCATTTGAAGCAGCGCCAACCAAACTTCCACAGTTAATTGTATCTCAGTGATTTTCTCCTGGAAAAAAATAATTACTATGCAGGGCTCTAGCTGCTGCCTGGCCTTCGTTCATTCCTGACTCTTGAGTTGGCATTGTTTACAATGTTGAGTCAGCAGCAGTCACATAATATGTCAAGCAAGTGGAGTCCGCCTCCCACCCCAAGATTCCCCACCCTACCAGTTCCCTGTTATCAATCCATTTCCTTTCTTGTGTTCCGGCAATACAAGAGAAAATGAAAGATGGGCATGATGGAAGTTTACTCTTTTGGAAAAGCACGCTCAAGGTTCGTATTGAGCATGCATGCAGAGGGCACCAGGGAAGCAGGGAGCCCTTAACTCGGAAAGACTTTTCTGAATGGGAAAGGTCAGCCCCCAGGAAAATGATGGTTTTCCTTTCATCTGCAGGTAATGCAGGTGGTGAAGGAGCAGGTTATGAGAGCACTTACAACCAAGCCTAGCTCCCTGGACCAGTTCAAGAGCAAACTGCAGAACCTGAGCTACACCGAGATCCTGAAAATCCGCCAGTCCGAGAGGATGAACCAGGAAGATTTCCAGTCCCGCCCGATTTTGTAAGTTACCCCGTATTGACCTCTGTCTCCCAAAAGACTCTAACCCACTATTTCTCGAATGATCGCCTATCACAAAGCTGGGCTGTGTCATGAGCTCCTCAGGGAAGGTCAGCAGAAGACATTCCGAGGGATCTCTTATTTAGTTAGGGGAGTCTCAGCAGCTCCTTGAGGAAGGGCTGGGCTGAGTGGAGTGGGCCAGGTGTTGGAAGAATGGATCTAAACCAGGAACTGGCCCCATTAGTGACAAGTCTTCCAGAGATTTGTAGCTTAAAAGTTTGGACCTTTTCCAACACTTGGAACAATTTTTTTCCCTTTGTCCAGTAAAACTATATTTCATGCGGGCGCCCTTTGAATAGCAAGACCTTCCGAGCCAGCCAGAGTGAGGCCCATCCATAGGTAAAGCAATATGAAAATGAAAGTAGCATGAGTCCAAATGAGTGGGAGTGAGAGCTTGAGAGGAAGAGAGTGAACTACCTCCTCTTTGCCCTGTTGGCACTGGTTGGCATCGCAGCATGCTATATGGCCTTCATGACTATGAACCTACAGTCCTACAGTGGGGAGGCAGCATGCCCCCCTTCACAGGACTTTGCAAGAAACGCCACTTGCAAGCATTGCAAAATTTCATGTATTCCAATCTTTAAAATGTTCTGAACTCACACATGAAGGGTATTTTGCTTGCTTCATCTTTTCTTAGAACTGCTCTGTTTCCCTTCCTTTGTCCTGTTCTAAGAGCTGGGTCAATTTTAAAGAGGAAAAAAATAGGGAAAGGCATATGTGTTTGATATTTATTCTCATTTTGTCCTCAGAAGACTGGACACAGCTTCTTCTGAGCTTTTGCATGAAGCCAACTTGTAACATAGTTTTAATTCTGAAGGCTATACTCCCCTACCACGCACACATGCTCTCTTTCTGTTTCTGATTCTTTCCCTTTTTGTTTGTTGACCTCCAGTATTTGACACTTCTAATGCTTGGCAATTTGTAAAGCACCCTTCATGCTATTTCATTTCTTCACATCCCTGTGAGATGGGCAGGCCTTACTCCCATGCAAAGGCTAGGATAGGCAGGTCTTATTCCTATGCAAACGCTAGTCTGGAGGGGTGAGCACCATGCTAACAAGTGGAGGAGCCAGGACTGAGCCTCAAGTCTACTGACCCCTCAGCTAATATTTTGTTTGCCCTGCCCAAGCTTCTTTGCAATGTGAGAGACTGAAATGAGGTTTAAAAAGTGCACAGGTCTAAAAGGACAATAGCTAAGCAGTAATATCTGTACATTTGTTTTCCAATCTTAAGAAGCACTGTTAGAAACTGTGGAGTAGAACCCTGCAGACTAGTTGGCATGAAGTCAGTCAGCTGGGGAGGGAAAATGCTTCCAAGGTGCTTTGGTTTCATCATTGCAAAACCTAAGTCATACCTGCATAAGCATCAGCTAGCCTTGACAAGAGGTACTGCTGGGGTTTTGCATTGGTCCTCAGCCAGAAGACGGTAACAGCTAGAAACACCAAGCAGGATGCACTTTGGATAAGTGACTGGCTCCTCAGAGATGCAGTTTCTCACCTGCAAAGAGGGACAATGGCTCCTTGCCCCATCCCAGGGCCTACAGTATACTGGATTTCATAACATGTTTCAGCAGATGTATAAACATAGGACACTTTATTATGCTTTTGATAATAAATCTTAAAACCTGAAGGGAGACTTGTGGAATCACTTCCGTTAAAGGCAAGTGACTCTGAATTACATTTGATGAATTATGTTTGACCTTGACTTTTTTCAAGTTAAGACTGTTAACCTCATGGCAAGTGCGAACATTTTACTCCTACTTTGGCTTTGTATCTTCACTTCCTAAGACTTTGCCTGTGACATTCTGAAGTTTCTTTCCCCTTGTATTATAAGATGCTCTTATCTTTGAAACAATCCAAATATGAAGGGAATCTTCTGCATGGATGTAGCTTTTGCATCATCCCTCGGCCATGGACCGAGAAGTACCATGGCCCACTGGAGGTCTTGATATCTGTAGCTGCAGCAAAGTCACAGAGAGTGGTTAGGAGCCACAGCATTTAAGCAGGAGGGCCAGGGACCAGTTTGATATTTACCCCAACCTCTGAAACCGGCAGAGGGTAGCTGTGGTATGTTTTGCCTATTAGAGTGATCTACTAGACAGGAATTCATTATGGGGTTACATGAAGTCTAACTTCTGCCAAAATGGCTCACACAATAAACCCAAGTCACCTAAGAGAAAGGAATAGAGGAGTAGACCATGTATGCTTGTTTTCATTCATTTGTTCATTTCACAAACATATATTGAACAATTCCTACATGCCAGGCCCTGCGCAAGGTGCTGGGGGCAGGCAGAGACCCAGAGACACTTGGTCTCCTTCTGTCACAGGCTAGGATTAGGGGTGGCGGATTTACCATAGACTGGGCTCAGTGCTTAGTTACACGAAGAGCACAGAGGAGATGGATCTAACCCAAGCTTGAGGGTTAGGATATTGGGATTTTTGAGCTGAAAATCACCCTTAAGGCCATCCAGTTCAAGCTTTTCATTTTGCAGACAGGGACAGCAACTTGGCTGGGGCCTGACCACCAGTGGGGAATCCCACTGGCCATCAGGCTGCCTGCTCCCTCTGTGTATGCCACACACAGCATGGTGGCAAACCTCAGCTCCATGCAGACCACTTGAGCTGTTAATACACCCTGTTGTTATAAAATGGTTATGTTTCCTGAGAAGAAAAATGTAAACTCCATGTGAATAAATATTTTGGGGAATATATATTCAGTGGGTTGAAGAAGCTCTGTTTTATTTCCTAGCTCTTGACTAATTGTTTCAAAGAGGAGGTATTTGTTATGTCTTACTTAGTGCAACTTACCAAGGAAGATAAGTCCATCCACACAATTAATCGGAGTTAATGGTTATAAAAAGTTTGAATAGTCCAAAAATGGATCATTTAACACTATGTTGGAAAGGAAGGGGAGATGCGAGGACAAACATCAGTGAAAGCAGTGAAGCAAAATGTGTAAAACTTCGACCCAGTTTGCTATCAGACTGACCTGGGGTCATTTACAAGTGTGGCTCTGTAAGCAAGTTATGTAATCCATTCTAAGCCTGCTTTCCTCATCTCTAAAAATGAAGATATCAAAAGTGTCAAAGTGTCTACATCACTGGATTGTCATAAGGATTTGACAAAGTAATGCATGAAAAGCACTTATCATATGCCCGGGCCTTAATATTCACTTGAAGAAATGTTCTGTCTTACTAGCCTGTAATCAGAATTTAACAAGTTGTGATACTGTTGATATGTAAATGATAAAACTGACACTGTGCATGTATTTGTATTAATATATGCCTCTCCCTTGTCTTAGAAAGTACAACAGAAATCAGTGGGAAAGAAAAGCAAAAACAAACAAAGCCAGGAATAAAGCTGATGCCTACCCTGCAAACTTGCATCCTCGCTAAAGATCTGCCACATGCTTCACTCAGAGCTTTCTCATAACTAATGCGAGGGAGACAGTCTGGTCAGTTATACAATGTTCAGTGTTCAGACAGCTGACAAATATCTAATGAGCGCCTGCCACGTGCCAGACACTATTCTATGTGTTGGCAATTCAGTAGTGAAGAGAACAGACCTATTTCTTGCCCCCACAGTGATTATATTTTAGTAGGGAGAAAAAAGGCAATACACACGGTGAATAAGATGATAGCATGTTAAGAGGAGATACATGCAGTGGAGGCACAAAGCAAGATAAGGGAAATAGAGTGCAGTTTTAAATATGTTGGTTAGAGTGGCTCTCTAATTAGGATGGTGCCAATTGAGTACAGACTTGCAAGGGACTAAGGGAGCAGGCCATGTGGATATTTGGGAGAAGGGTATTCCAGGCAGAGAGAACCACCAGGGCAAAGGCGCTGAGGTTGGAGAGGTCTGGGTGTTTAGTGAATAAAGAGGAGGCCGGTGTGGCTGGAGCAAACTAACGGAGGGGGAGAGAGCAATGGAAGGTGAGGCCAGAAAGGTGCAGGGAGCTCCATTACACAAGGCCTTGTTGGGGAGCCATTGGAGGGTTTTGAGCAAAGGAATGATGTGATGTGACTTAGGTGTTTAAATAATCTCTCTATTACTGTATTGGAAATAGACTCTAAGAAAGCAAGTTTTTGGAAGCAGGGAAATCAATGAGAAAGCTATTTTAATAACCCAATCAAGAGGTGATGAGAAATGATTATAGTGTACTGAAAATGAGATCCATTTTGAAGAGAAGGGACAAAGGTATTTCCTGATTGATTAGGAAATATCTAGAGATGTAAGAGAAAGAGAGAAGTCAAGGATGAACTCCTGATTTTGGGCCTTAACAACTAAAGGACAGACCAAGTGGAGCAGGGGATCAGAAGTTCGGCTTTGGATATATGAAGCTACGAGACGTCCAATTAGACAGTCAGACAGCTGACCTTGGGGTTCAGCAGAGAGATGGACAGTGGGTAGTTGCTCAGTAGGGCAGGCCCCAAGTCAAAGAAGGAATCTCACCAGTCTAATGGTGCTGTCTGCCTTCTGTGTATAGCAGTGGCCTTACTGGACCTGAACTTGAAATTGTTTTCCAGAAACAGTGCTAGACTTTGAATTGCTCTTCACACACTCTTTAAATCCTTTCTCCTTTAATCTTCTTCCTTTTATTTATTGGCAAGGCCTTTGGATAGAATGAGAAAGATATTTATCAAAGCAAAGCTAGTAAACCCATAGCTCTGGCCTGATTGACCCCAAGCTCAGAATTTCAAAAGCCAGTTGTAGCCCATGAAGTTATTACCTGGCTTACCCCAGAGGGCAGATATCAGCCACAGAAACATACTGTAGGGCTTACTTATGTTTTCTTAACGTGTGTGAATTCTACGGCTACTGAGTCCATTTGCCAGGAAAGAAGAAATTGCTTCGAAAAAGAAAGAGCTGGTGGGCACCTGCTATGAGCCAGGTAGTGCAATAGAAGGAAAGAGCTGTCTCGTTTCCTTCGTTGCCTGGTCACATTTTGGAGTCCTTGGGGGCTTATAACAAAAAAAAAAAAAGGAGTAATTCTTGTAGCAGCAGATTCTCTTATTCTGATAGTGCATCCTCACAATATGGTTCCATGATGAAATGTGTTGTGGCAGGCACCTCTGGGTCTTACACGAAAAAGTCATAAAGCATCAATTAAGATTACTCAGAATTCCTTCAATTGTTTCCTTCTCTTGGTCTTCATCACTGCATCCTCCGCTCCATTTTAATAACTCAACCCTGGCCTAGTGAAACTATTATTTAAATATATATATCTATAACCTAAGAATTGATGAAATTCCAAAACTCATTCTCCCAGATTTTCTCCATCCTCTGGTACCATGTCTTTGTGTGCGCCCGGTCACCTGGACTTGGAAGTTGATTTATAAATAAAGTGATTTATTGCTGTGTGCAACTCCCTGGCAGATACCAGCTTTCTTTTCCACTCAGTGCAGGGTTCATCAAAGCTGCAATTTACTGAGTCCATTTTAGAAGAGCTAAGCGCTGATAATAAATAGTTTAGTGATCTGAAAGTCTGAAATGAGACCCTAAGAGACCTGTACAGGGAAGACTTTACAAATGTCCCAAACTATTATTAGGACTGAATTTCCATATTATGCTTTATAGATGTTCAGTTGCAACAGTATCAAATGAGAGAATGTTTGAGGGCACTTAAGCCTCAAAAAAATGTGTTAATGGAGTACTAGAATACCCTGTTAGATGGCCTTATCCTTTTATGTAACTTTTTTCTTTTTTCTGATGAGTAAATCAAAGCAGTTTGCACAAGGAAAACCTAAGTCTGTGCCCATATTCTACACGTAACCTCTGTGAGTTGTTTCCCCTTCTGTAAGATGGGAATGATGAAATTAATACCTTCCCCAAAAGATGTTATTTTCAGGAAGGAGGGGAGGAAGATTAAATGAGCTAAAACTGCATATTGCGCTACCCGGCTCACAGTAGGTGCCCAACAAGCATGAGTCCCTTTCTCGCCTTGGAATGGAGCACCATGTGAGAACAGGTTGCTGGCAGTTCAGCGTCAGGGCAGGTCCAGAGTTAAGGTGGAAGCTGATGAATGTGTGAACCTTGACTACAGGGTAATATAGGCCTATGAACTGTTTGGCTTGAGGAAAGGAGAGAATGTCACCAAAGCAAATTCAGTTGTGCCTTACATTCCTGCTCAGTGCTTAATAAAGACTTGTACTCTGTCTCATTTGGGAGTCACAGCAGGAAAGATTCTTATTCCCATTTTATAGATGAAGAAACTGAGACTTAGATGAGCTACGTGAAATGCTAGTCATGGGGGCAGAGCCTAGACTGAAGCTCTAGTCTTCTGACTTGTAGATCTATGTTCTGGCCAATGCTTCTTAGAACACTGCTGTGAGGAATGGGCTCTGGGTCTCTCTGTCCAGCTTCAACTAGAATAGTTTTGGCTTTACTAGACTCAAATGCTAGGGTGCTATGTAAAATTTCCTGTGATAAAAATTTCTGCTCTAAAAAAAAACAAAACCATTTCACTCTATCATGATATCTTTGCAGCATAATGGATCTCAAACTAAATTATATTGCATTAGCCTGAGACAAGATGCAAATAATCTTTCATTTATCCCATGATTATCTCAGTCTCTGTGGGCTAGAATCTGGGACAGTGTTGTCCCCATTTGTGAATGATGGAATTCGAAGCAAAAGTGGTCCTGTGGTTTGCTCACTATACAGTGTTTGCTGTGGAATAGTAATCGTGTGATTGCCTAATAAGCCTGTTTAATCATCACAAATACAGTCTCAGAGTTTACCTGGTACAGGGGAAAAAAAGTTGACCAAGGATTGATTGTCTTAGCAGTGCTGAATGGATTTTTGTGTAAGTTTATATCTGTGGCTTTGGAAAATAAAAGAAGAAATTTCTCAGGACACTTAGCTCCAGAAAAACATCACTAAAGTGACTGGTGCTTTGTGGAATTCTGTAAATGTCACAGAATCTATTGTGGTGTTGTACTTATACCCCTGGCCACTGACTCTTAATAAACACTTCTCTAAAGCGCCAAGTTGGAGGTATTAGATGGTCATGAAAAGATGCACTTGTTCTCCCCTGCCCGTCTGCCCATGATGCCCACCAAGCCACACTCTGTTTCTCAAGGCATGCTGTGGAATGTGTTTTTCCTCTAACAGGGAACTAAAGGAGAAGATTCAGCCAGAAATCTTAGAGCTGATCAAACAGCAACGCCTGAACCGCCTCGTGGAAGGGACCTGCTTTAGGAAACTCAACGCCCGGCGGAGGCAAGGTATTGTTTCTGGGGACACTCCAAACTTGGACAGGATAAACAGTGGCCTGCTCCCTGGAGCATCACAGGGGTGTGGTGTTGGTTTAAGGGTAGGCCATGCAGCATTGTACTCAGGACAGGAATAGCAGTCCAGGTCATTTCTGCTTCCCATGCACACCCAGAGAGAATCAAAGTCCACAATTACCAGAAGAGCCACAGAAATGAAGAGCCATTCTTTGCCATTTAGTGCCACAAAACTTCTAGTGGTGGTGTCAACAATAGCTGACATGTATATGAGCCTACCATGTGCCAGGTGCTTCTGAAACTCTAGTCTTCTTACTTCCAGATCTATGTTCTGGCCAATACCTATTATAATGCATTACTTTATCATGCATTTTATCCTCACCATAACCCTAGGAAGTAACTACTAGGATTATGCCCAGTTTACAGATTAGGAAATGGAGGCACTAAAGGGCTAAGAAACTGGCCCAAAGTCACAGAAGAGCAAGGATTCAAACTCCACAGCTCCAGGACCCTTCCTTTTAATGACTCCCCTTGGTGCAGGAGAGCTGGCACCCACTGTTGGGTTTGATCTTGAAGCTTTCAGCGTGGATGGCCCTTATTGTCAAATCCCCCACACTGCTTCTCTTCTAGGACAGAATTATTTCATATGGGGATATAAGTAAGTGAACTAAGATAGGGTAGCATCACTTACATAATTTCTCAAGACAGATTTCTGAATTGTCTCTATAGATTCTAACTTCAAAATGTCAAATCCAAATGAATGTCAAAAGACTAGACTCAACAGGTGGGAAACATGTCTAGCTGTTTCTTTCCTGGACAAGTAAAGCACCCTTGACTGTTTTCTTGCTCTCTTGACATGCTGCTGATTGCACAGCTAGAGTCTTCATACCACACACTCCTAGAAGCAAACAGCCAGAACATAAAACTGTAAAGTAAGATTTGGGAAGAGGCAAAGAGATTGAAGAAGAGGCAGGAGCAAGCATAGGCATTAGCAACTATACTAAGAACACCAGTTATGGCCCAGGAGAAACTTTGGCAGATACTTTGAAACCTGCTGAATGCCCTGCTCAGCCACAGAGCTCACCCACTAATGACAAAAATCATTTTGTGTTTGTCAGCTGAACTCATCCCCCGGCCATTTACTTTAACTGTCCTGTGCTGCATATTCAGTAAATTGGAAGTGTTTCTCATGTCACCATTAAACATCACATTGAGGAACTTCCGAAGGCAGAACTTCCTGGAGGAAGGAAAATGCAGTTTCTTCACAGAGGATGAGAAGCTCTTAGAGTGAATTTCAGGCTGAGCCTCGGGAGAGGACAATAGGCAGAATAATAAGGGCTGAGTTACAGAGAAAGCCTCCTATTAGTGAGAGCAGTGGAAGAGGGAACTCCTCCCTCCCGTTCAGCCACTGAAGGATGAGTTCATACCCTCCTCTCATCGCATTCCTTGCATCAGGTATCATGTCAGAGTAAATGGGGTTCCAAGAAGACCACAGGGCTCAGTGGCAAGGACATAGCCCCAGAACTGGGCAGTGTGGGAGCGGTCTTGCCTGTGCACCTGTCCAGCTGTGTGACCTTGGGCAGTTTCCCCATCTGAAATGGGGATAGCAATGCCTGTCTCCTAGGGCTATCGTGAGGAAGAGAGGTGATTATGAGTGTAGCAACAATAAACAACAAGAAAAGGGAGCTACTATTGTTCTTTAAGATTGTGTAGGAAAAAAGCAGTGAGCCAGAGTGAGTGGACTTGGTGCTAGGCTTCTCAGTTCTTTAATGAACCATCTAGGTGTCTTTAGAAGGACACATGACCTCTCAAGGCCCCAAGTTCTCATCTGTAAAGTGGGAGGACAGGATTAGGGGATCCAGGAGCTCATTTAGTCAGAGAGCCGATTGTATGCCCTGAAGTCTTTATTGCCTTTGGAAAAAATCAATGTTTGGGATATACTGCCCCCATAAAGATGATTTATAAGATTTTTACTTACTTGACATTGGGCAAAGGACACAGAAGTTTGGGGATGGGAAATGGCAAATAGACACCCAGTGCTTCTACTGCTGCCCAGCTAGAATCCCTCACAACCTAGCTCCTAGCACCAATTTAACCTTCTAGTCTACTGCGTCATGAGAATTCCCTGACTAGGTTGAAGTGGATGGGTTCTATCAGAATAATCCTGTTTCTAGATGTATTAATTAACAGCGTTTTTGTTGTTGTTGTTGTTGTTTAAAAAATGTTAGTCCCGTATCTGTAAATTTTTCCAATTTTCTAATAATGAACTACCTCCTGAACAAAAAAAATATTAGCATCTAGATTATAAATTTATGAGTTGAGCTCCCTAGGGAGCATGACCATCTGTGTTTAATACAAAATCATCCTTCCGAGTGCAGAAAGGAAGGCTTTTTGGTATTTGGTAAATGGATTTGAAATCTGGTGACTGGTTCTGTGCTTAAAAATAGGGATTCAAAGCAGACTGTGCTGAAATTGGTTTCCTATCACCCCATCAAAACATTCCATTTAGATTTACACAGATTAATGAGAACATGACATTTTTAATCCCTTCAAAAAAGATGCACTTCTACATGAGACCTCAGACTGGGATGGACAACCGCCTGCCAGATGTCATCACAGGTTCAAGAGCAGACACTCCCAGTGCAGGAGCCAGCAACATACTCCCTTTAAACTTGTCTGACAATGAATAGGATACAGATGAGTGAATTTAAGTAGTTAACTTTATAAGGGAAAATATGAAAGAACTTACAGTTCCACAGAACTGGAAAGTGAAGGAACAAATAGAGAGTACTCAACTATGCCACGTTTGGCTAGAAGATCCCTGAGTTGAATGGTGATCCTTCTGCCTGTCTCATGTGCAACTCTGCTACTGGAATAGTCAGATGCAGACATTTACAGATCTGGGATTCTGGGAATTCTAACCACATTAGAACTGGGAGGTAATATTTCTCAAAAGACACAATCAGCTGGGCTGAAGTCCCTGCTCCCTACTCACTAGCTGGGTAGCCTCGGGCAATCTGCTCAATGTCTTTGTGCTTCTCTTTCTTCTTCTTTCAAATGGGGATGATGTTAGTTCCTCTATCAAATAGCCGTAAGGGGTAAGTAAAATTATACATCTATAGCACTTTGATGCTGGGCAGATTATCAAACATTTATTGATGATGTTGGCTATTAATTTTAGCTCGTAGCGACTCAGAATATAGAATTTTTTTTTTTTTTTTTTTTTTTTTTTTTGGAGACAGAGTCTTGCTCTGTCACCCAGGCTGGAGTGCAATGGCATGATCTGGGCTCACTACAACATCTGCCTCCTGGGTTCAAGCAATTCTACTGCCTCAGCCTCCCGAGTAGCTGGGATTACAGGTACCCGCCACCATGCCTGGGTAATTTTTTGTATTTTTAGTAGAGACGGGGTTTCACTATGTTGGCCAGGCTGGTCTTGAACTCCTGACCTCAGATGATCCACTTGCCTCGCCTCCCAAAGTGCTGGGATTACAAGCATGAGCCACTGCACCTGGCCAGAATATAGATTTCTAAACACAGGAAGTGGAGTGGCATTGGAGGCCACTAACCTGCATCACTCCACTCTCTCCCCAAGCTTATACTTACTGACCATGAAGTATAAGCCCTGGTCACAGAATCCTTGGCATGGAAATTGCCTGGCTTCTGTGTTCCCTGGACTCCTGCAGGAGAGATTTCAGATGAAACCCCAGAAGTTGTCTGTGTTAGGGACACTGTATGAGTCCATTCTCGCATTGCTATAAAGAAATGCCTAAGACTGGCTAATTTATAAAGAAAAGAGGTTTAATTGGTTCATAGTTCTGCAGGCTGTACAGGAAGCATCACAGCTTCTGCTTCTGGGGAGGCCTCAGGAAACTTCCAATCATGGTAGAAGGCAAGGGGTGAGCAAGGAACTTCACATGGCCACAGCAGGAGGAAGACAGGGAGAGGGGAGGTGCCACACACTTAAATAACCGGATCTCAAGAGGACTTTATCACTATATAGTACCAAGGGGAGGATGGTGCTAAAACATCCATGAGCACTCCGTCCCCATGATCCAGTCACCTCCCACCAAGGACCCACCTCCAACACTGGGGACTACAATTCCACATGAGATTTGGTGAGGACACAGATCCAAATGGTATCAGCCACTATTTGCTTCATGAGAATCTGTAGGCTCAAGAACTGCCCCCTACTTCTCTTGTATTTCAGAGATGAAGGTCTTTCAGAATCACTTGCATTGAATGGCCTTGGTGAGAGTCCAGGGCTAACATTGGAAATCATTTCAAGAAGTGATAACATGAAACCTCCTGCGGAGGACAGTGTCTGTTTCATTGACTGGCATTCCCTAAGTGCTGACATGACAGGCTTATCTTGGAACTCAGTGTTGGGCAAAATGCATGCCTACCACTCCTGCCAACAAGGCTGGTATATCTTATATTGCTCTGGAGGCCCCGTCAGAAGACCTAGAGCCAAGTGGTGCGTTCGGGCATGGTAACCATATTGCCCTGTTGTGGGGAGCACGTCATTCCTTTCTCCATCCTTGGTTGAAATTTTATTTTAATATTTTGTTACAAAAAGGCAGGTATAAATAAATACATATTTTCAATTTATGAAAAGCCAGTTCATTTTCAGGAAAAAAAAGGCACTTCCCAATAGGTCAGAATAATGCATAATCATTGTTCCCAAAAGATGGAGGGACAGTAGTGTGGACGAGAGGGACTACTATTGACTGGAAGAGCAGGAAAGTACAAATATGTTTTAAGAACCAATTCTGGAAGATGTAGGATCCATACTTTATGTGTATTTTACTCATATAATTATGACCATTATACTTATGAAGAACAGGGATTTCTGAGGTTTTTAGAATTAGGCCAAGGCCCCGAAGCTAATAAGAATCAGAACCAGGTGTGTCACCCAGGTATGTGTGACTTCAAGGCATCTGTTAGACCAAATCATCTTGAAAAGTACCTGAGGACTTAGGTGTCATTTGCTGTGAGCAGCTGTGTCCACGGAGGCAGAATTCAGAATCAAAACACAAATCTGTCCTTTTAAAGAAAGCTCAGTGAAGTGAGGAAGATTTGATGCCCTTCGTCGGTATCGATAGTTGTTTCCCTTTTTTGCACCAACAAAAAAAATCTTAGATCTCATCACCGGAAAGATGACATTTCCCTTTAAACACATTGCTGGATCCCTCTTGTTTTGTGACTTGGAAAGGTTGGACCTTAGGCAGAAAGCTGACCTTGTTCTGAACACACAGAAGACTTGGCACATTTTAGGTTATCCTTGGGAAAATTCAGAATCCTCATGGAAGTGTTCTAAAGACATCTTTTACAAAAACCTGTTCTCCTCCCTAATATGGGACTCTTAGGGCCTCCGGGGTCAGCCCCCAGCTGCTGACAGCGGGCTCTGCACTCAAGACAAAGATGTGTCCTGATTCCACGGCAGTCTTGGGGCTTGGTTCTTGCTGTGCGCTGTGTCTCACTGAACTGGCTGGCATTTCACACCTAGCAGTGGTTGCTACTGTTCACCTTGCTGGGCTCTCCCAGAGACCTGGGGACCAGCCCCAAGCTTGTCTTCAGCCTGGATGATGAAAACAGACAGTGGGCTACACTACCTGATAGAACTACCTATGGCTGTTTAAGTTACTTAAAATGAAAGAAAATTTATAATTTGTTTTCTTAGTATTGGATAAAACAGATAATAGAGAATTTCCATCATTGCAGGAAGTTCTGTTGGACGACACTGCAAAAAATTACAGTTGACAGTGGTTATTAGCTCCATAGCAATCTATGTGACATTGGGAATAGCTTTAATCAGCCCTTCTTACCAGGCTCGTGAGCTGTGAAAGCAGCTTTTCCCTCTTATCCCTCTCACACACACACACACACACACACACACACACACGACTGAAACACGAAATTCTCCCCATATTTTGTTTTGGGTTTGGAGACCAAGCCTGGCTATTAACATACTCTCATTAGTCATTGACTGGAAGACCTCCATATTAACTCTTATTTTCACCTAAATGCTAGTAAACAATCTTTGATAATGTTCTCACTGCTTCCTGCTAATTGCTTTTAGTGATGCAACTCACTCTTTCATCCCCCAGAGGGATAAAGGAACGAGTAACATCATGCTGGGGTTTGAAAGGAAAATACACATTTTTCTTGCCATAAAAGAAACTGCAAATCAAGCTGCTGCTGGTGGGTGACACTGAAACTGTCTCACCCAACATGTCGACGCACTGTGCTGATGCTATCCTTGTAGCGGCTTTCCCTTCAGGACAGAAATATACAACGTCTAAGCCTTCCAAACCTTAGGACTCCAGTTTTACTGTGAGGAAGATACTGGCTGAGTAGCCTCCCATTTGATTATGAGTCAAGACAAGTTGCTCAGCCTTTTCAGCCCCTTTTTCCAATATTTTGCCATCCATCCAAGACTTTCTAATTGGTGGGGAGGAGTGGAACACATCACTTATATCTGTGATGTACCGATCTTTTTGCTTTTTATCATTTTAGTAGTAGACAGAAGAAAAGAAACTTGTATAGGATAAGAGAACAGAGGTAGGAGGAAAACCAGGACAAGATGGTGTCATACAAGTCAAGGGAATTTAAGCTCTGGAAAGGAGGAAGGTCTGTCTGCTGCAGACCCTTTGGGTTTTCTTTAAACAAACATCAACTGCAACTTTGCAAGGAAGATGGCTGTTTTCCCTCTTGAAACTCTGATAAATAGCCACTGTTCTATAATCATTTCCGAATGTAAGAATATGTTGCACAAGAGATTTCTGCATTCCTCTTTTTCTCCATAGGCTAGCCAGAGTTACTGATTTGTCCCAGTTCCTACTTCCCAGACCTGGGAAACAACATCTTTCTCTCTTAGCTGCCATGAAGAACTGAGGGAGCTCCTTTTCCTTGAGCTCCTTGGCCTTGTCTTTCATGTCTGCCTTCCATTCTAAAGATGTTTCACTACACCAAGTAGAGTGCTGTGTGCATTGTAGACAGCCATGCAGCAAGTATTCATTGGATAAACAAATTTATCCTGAAAGTAGAGCAGCAAAATTTTTGAAATCTTACAAATCAATATATCTTACATGTGAATATTAAGCTGTGCAATTTACTCTACAATAATGTATGTTTGTATTACACTGTGCACCAGTTAAATTTCTTAATTCCTCTCCTAAAAATCAATTGAGTGTCATTGCTCTTGTTTGATTGTGACACATTGGCTTGGCTTCAAGTCCCACTGCTGACCCCTAGAGTTTACTTAACCCAGCTCGAGAAGTAAGGGATTCCTATAAAGCACAGGCTAAGATCTAACTCACAATAAGGCCAGCATGTCCAAGTACCACTTCTCACTGTCTTCCTCTATCACCCTTTAGTTGCTCACTTAGCCAAACATATCACCTAGATGCAGCAAGGAAAGGAAAACTTTATGGCAGATTTCTCCAGCTGGCTTTCTGATCATCACAGCCACATAGGGCAGGGGAAAGAACCTGTGCGGAGAGGCAGCTGCCACAGGCCCCCAACAGCACGGTTGACGTTCAGAAAGCCATTGCCTCCTGCTCTGAAATTCACAATTCCTGTTGTGAGTTACAAGTCAAATTCCCAAAGTTGCTGTCCTCATGGAAAACCCATAAGTACACATTTGCCTAATTTAAATGTCTGTGGATTACTCAGAGAGTAACTGTTTTCTCCCTTTGAAATGCTCTCCCAGCAAAATGACCCATGTTTGGTATATATATAGCATAATTTTGAAACTTAGCAATTTCAAATGTTTTCCTAGCTGTTAAATGACCTTTTTCCTGCTCAATTTTTTCCACCAGAGTTCAGATTCCTTTAAATCTATGGATTGCTGTATTCTGACTATGCTTCGGAATTCTCAAACCCTATTTAAAGACAAGGAAGATAAGAATCACAGAGACGCTCTCCTTTTGTGGATCAAATTTGGGCATTTTCTTTGTTCATTGTGTGGCTTTTACTTCCATTCTTAAAACTTCTATTTCTATTAAAAGAATCATAATTAAACCATGGGTTTGCAGTGACAGCAATTTTAGAGAGAAAACCACTTTTCTTAAAATATAATGAAGAGCTTTTTAGTCAGAGTGGCTTCAAAACAAATTATATTTCAGGCACAATAATGAGGTAACTTGGCCAAGGCCTCAAAGGGTACCAACCGCACAGTGGCGCAAAGGGGCTTGTAGGTGACAGACACTTCTTGCCTTAGGCATTTTGATCAGGTCCCCTTGGGTCTTCATTTATCAGCTTAGCCAACACCAACTGTGCAACTTTTATGTGTCAGACACTGCCAAGAGATTGGGACATTGCAATTATGAAGACAGTGACTGTCAACAGAGAGACTGAGAGTCTTCCACACTGTCAGGGCTGGAGTCCTCTTCTCCTATCAGTATTGTTCACAATACACCCTCAAGGGCAAGTTGCTTACCTAGGGTCTGTAGCAGATAGTGGGAAATACTAAGGTGTTAACATTAGGCTCCAATATTGCCAGTCCAAGCCAAACTGGTGGTGCAAAGGAGACTCTAGAACATCTCAGAGGATGGGGAGAGGCCCTTCAGCTGCAGGGATCAAAGGGGGCTTCCTGGAGGAGACAGCTGCACGAGCATTGCTGTCACAGTTCAAGTCCCTAATCTATAAAAAGTGCTCTTTGCCTCTTTCTTCCTGCCTCATAGGCTTACTCAAAATTTCTTCTCACTTTTGAGAGACTGAGGCAGTAAAGTTGAGGAAGTTGTTTATAAGAATGACCCTAATCCCCTGGTCATGCCTATCCAGATAAGCAAATTCTGGGAATTGGAGAGGAGAATGATTGTGCATGTCCCCATTCTGTAGCTAAATCCCTGAATTATTTAGATGAATTCCTCATGAATCCCACCCACCGTGTGTATCACCAGTTTCCTAACAATTCGTTCATGATTAATGTGTGTGTGGTCGGCTAGGGTAGGGGTTTGTTGTATCAGCTAAAATATGGCCTTGGACACAACTGTCTCAACAGTCTGAAATTCTCAGAGAGGAAGATGGAAGCAGAAACATTCTGAGAAATCTGTTTTTTTCTACATCTCCCTCCTGCTTTTGTCTGTAAATGAATATGGAGCAGTTCCCATGGTGGTTATCATTAGTGATAAAATACCCTCTGGAAACCACCACCTCCTAAAATCTATTGCTATTGAGCTTGAAGGGATCGATGACTTTACTAGGGGTTACCAAATGTATAGCAAGCAGGACAGGTGATAAGTAAATATCAAACTCAAAAGGGAAGTTACTGTGCAGGGCCCTAGAATTCATCTTTCCTCAGGACTTAAAATCAGATGAACTGCTTGTTTCCTCTAGGCAAGAGTATTAAGAAATAACCAGGCTAGCATTCTATAAACCAGAATCACTTACCTTGTAAACTTGTGTTTTTTCTCTCAGACAAGTTTTGGTATTGTCGGCTTTCGCCAAATCACAAAGTCCTGCATTACGGAGACTTAGAAGAGAGTCCTCAGGGAGAAGTGCCTCACGATTCCTTGCAGGACAAACGTAAGTAGCCCTCCTTGGCAGAGGCCTGAGTGTTGGTCCATTGGTTGTTTCCTAATCACAATATATCATGCAGCGAAACTATCAGCCTAAGTAAGCCCTTTGAACACATCTCATCTAGTTGTAAGTCTTGGCCTGAGCCATCTCATCAAGTGCAAGGCCTGGATGGACTTGGGCTTTGGAACTGAACAGGGGAGAATGTAAAATGGATGCAAAGGTATCTTCACTGAAAGACGTAAACTTGGGGTTCAAATGTCCGCTTTTTACATTGTTTATCCAGGTGCTGTGTCAAGGAGCAAAACCAATACAAACCTGACTCTGTCAGTTGTCTTTTTCTGAAACCCATAATAATTTCTTATTTTCATAATTTATATGTCTGACCCCTACAACATTTATTCTTTACAATTTTTTGTATCCCATAGTTATGACACAGAGTTAATGGCAGGTCCAAATATAGCTAGTTTCCCTCAAAGACACTGAAAATGATGATCAGTTACCTCTACTGTTTGCTAAATATTTCTCTTGTATATTTTTTGACTTTTTCTGTATGTTGTCTGTTTTAACATGCATGCTTTTGAAGAGACAGTAATGTGCAGGATTCTTTTAGCCCCACACGGAACCAGGTGCCAGGTTATTTTGACAGTGTTAGCCATACAAATTAAACAAGTATTATAGAAACACTGAAATACACAAGGGTGATAAATTAATTTGAGGAGAAATGAGATAAAATGAATGTAGCCTCAGAGGATATCCCAGGTAGAAAAATCCGAGAGGGAGAAAACATTCAGAGCACTTTTAAATAACCTTTAAAAGTCACCTTGACCTTGCAGTATTCAGATAAGCGTGTCCCAGATAGAGTCCTTACCCAGAGTCTCACACCTTCTGTCCTGTCACCCTGGGGCCCATGGAAGTCAAATCTGGATTGCCTTCCTTACAACTCACGGCCATTGAAGGCGAAAATAACCCATGAGTGGGAAATTTCCTGACACATTCAGACTCTGCGCTGACATCTTAGGCAGACAGCCTGGAACATTCACTCTTCCTCCAGCTTAAAAATGGGACAGTCTGGTCTTTGTAGTGTCATTTAGTTCAGAAAACGATCTTGTTTTCTTTCATAGGAGAACTTTCTTCCCAGCCCACATTATTGGCTCCCTAAGTCAGGGTTTACAGAAAGAAATCTGAAATCCACTGCTACAGAGAGCCTTGGGACACTGTCTATGCCTCCCTGCTTTGGGGCAGGAGTTAGGGGTGTCCTGGGCCTCTACCTGTAAATGAGGATCCTCCCTTTACAGTTCAAGCCTTCCCCACCCCACCTTGGCCAAGCTATAGAGCAGTGATTCTCTAAACGTGGTCCCTGGAACATCAACAGCAGTATCACCTCGGAACTTCTTAGCAATGCACATTCTCAGACCCCATCCCCAGCCCAGCTGAATCAGAAACTAAGTGGGTGGGGACCGGCCATCTCTGTTTTAACAGATGTTCCAGGCGGTTCTGACATGCACATTTTGTGATTCCCCAAACGTGGCTTTCACTAATAATTAAAAAAAAAAAAAAAAAAGTTTAAGTAAATTAATAGTATGTTGCTAACTTTTAACTTGGGCCAAAAAAACAAAGGATATTAAAAAAATAAAATCTAACTAAAGTTTAATATCACAACCCTTTCATGAAAGAAAGGACCCTCAATTACAAGAAAATAAAAAGTAAGAAGGACCTAATCTTAGATAAAAGACAGTCCCCTCTGCTAAACTAAATTAGCTCGCTGAAAAACTCACACCAGTGTCCTCATTTTTCTGCATTTGCTATTAACTGGTGAAAATCTCACTGGTGTGAACTCCCCTGTGAACTAGGAACTGACCAGAGCCCAGCGATGTGGAATCACTGCTCTGCAGTTGGAATCACTGCTCTGCAGTGGTTAAACAGAAAGAGTTAGAGGTTATTGTTGGTTGAAACAAACAGCAGCTCCCCAGGAGGTCCGGGCCCCACAGCCCCATTCTTAACCTGTCACAAGGGGAAAAGTGGTCAGGACAGAACAAACACAACCTGACTCCCCATATGGTCCAGTGAATCTGCTCTCCCACTAACAGGACATAGTGTTTAGCCCCGTGTTTACAGGGATGTAATCACTTCTCAACCCAAAGATAGGCACTTGACTGACAGGTTTACCAGGTGTTAGCACAGCACCCCCATGCTAAATGGCCAGCTACCTAGGAAATTGGCAGCCACAGCAACAAAGCCTTGTGTAGGGGCAGTTCCTGGTCTTGCCCACAAGCTGATGTCCCCCAGCTCTGCTAAGACCCTCACCCCCAAGACTCCAGGGTGAAAATAACTAACCTGGAACCAGAGGTGCTGATGCCAGGGAGAGCCGACTTGCCAGGGTGAGTTCAGGAGAGCAAGGCCACAGCTGCAAATCTCCACACAGCTTTTCACAGTGGCCACTGAGCAAGGCTGGTTCTTGAAGGGGTTGTGATAGCCCCTCCTGACCATGCCTCCAAAACTCTTAGCAACTGTTTTCCTCTGAAATGAAGTTCCAAAGAGCTGCTCCAAAAAAGTTTATCCATTGCATGATGAACTAAGATTGCATACTTGTGCGGATCTATTTATCTGCACAAGTATTTATCCACACCTTGTGGGAGAGTGTGTGTGTGAGAGAGAAAGAGAGAGAGTGTGTGTGTACTAGTAAGATTGTATCCTTCTGCACGTATGTGCTAGAGAAATGGGGATACTCATGTAATGAGTTGAAATGAAGCAATACTGTGCCTGAGACAAAAAAAAAAAAAACCGGCCTAGGAAGCTGAGGTTTCTTGCTGCAGGCCTGCCACCTTGGTTTGCATTTAATTCCAATTCTGCATTCTGCCTAGAGCAAAATAGCCACCTTTTGGAACCCTTAAAAGTCAGAAACCCCATTCCACTGGAAAAATGAGTCGTGCCTTTAATTAATGTTCAGTGTCATTGCTCTTGCCATGTACCATTGCCCTCTCTTGAGACCAAGGCAGAGATCGTCTTGCGCCCCTTGAGTTAATCAGTGCTGAATACTGAGCTATTGATAAATCAAATAGTAAAATGGAGTTTTCTTAATACAGACAGTGCACATGATTGAGGGTGCCTCTTCGGCTGTCTTCTCCAAAGCTTTAGGAAATCTTTCATTTTGTGTTGCTTTTCTTTGTCAGGAAACTTGGCCTTTGAAAATCGACATCTTCTTACAGCCCCACCTTCCCCATATCCCTCCCAAGCTGACTTACAGGTTGTCATAGCCCCCAACAAACACAGGACCCCATTGCTTTGCAGCCATGCCCTGGGTTCCTCACTGCCTCCCTTTGAAAGAATCTAGGCCAGCATTCCTCACTCCCACATCAGAGGGGGCAGGGAGGAAAGTGCTGGCTCACCCGCCCATGCGGAGATTAAGCCTGCTCCAGTGGATGCGGAGAGCAGCAACACAGAGAGGCACCGTAGGCAATTTGGGTCACCAAAGCACACAGAATAATTCAGGTCCCTCCATCTACAGAATTAACATTATCTGATTATTGATAATGGGAATAATTGCAAATGGCATTTATTGAGTGCTTACTATATACCAGGCCCTATGCTAAGGGCTTTACGTAAATTATTCTCAACAACCTAAAGAGGTAGATAATATTGTCCATATTTTACAGAAAGGAAACTGAGATACAGAAAGATTAAGTAACTTATTCAAAGTCATAAGATTAGTAAATAGTAAAGCAAAGATCTGAATGTAACTGTCTAACTCCATGGCCCAGATTTTCACCCACTACTGTGTACTGCCTAGATTAAAAATCAACAGTGATCTCAGCTCCAGCATCAGGATTTAACTCTCAGAGCAACCATATGGGATAGATAATGTTAGAGTTACACATTGCAGACAAGGAAACTGAGGTTCTGAAAACTTAAGCCCAAAGTAGTAGAGGAGGTTAGTGGATGTAGAATTCAAACCCTGGCACTCTGATTCCAAAGGCACATCTCTCCCCACCATTCCATGTCATGTGGCTGATCTGCTTGGCCAAAGAGACCAGATTCTTCATGCAGCTATCCTGGGATCAGCCTGTACCTCCTCATATTTCTACCCACAGGAGCTTCTACTACGGAGCTGTGCACACAGCAAGAGCTCAAGCCTTCCTAGCTACTTCCTCTGAATGGTTTCTGCCTGAACTTGGATCTCAGTGATGAAAGCTGAAACTGTTTTCATCGTGGGTGGCCACATTTGCTTTTTCAGTAGTAGTTTTGTTTTAAATCACAATTAAACTTCCTTCCACGGGTATTAGCAATCAAAGAGTTTCCTGAACATCTGAAGTGATAACTACATTTAGGGCTGTGCTCAGCATGATTTAGGGGGCTGGCCCCTTACAAAGGGAGAAATCATGGCCTAACAAGGGAACATGGAGTGGAAGAAGAATCACTAAACCCAGCTCTTTTCCCCTACTAGCCTAGCTCTGTGTCATTGCATAATTGATTTCCTCCCTTTAGGGTCAGTCTTCCCATCTGTAAAATAGGAGTGTTGAATTAAGATGGTCTCAACCCAGCTCAAACTATAAAAAGCATAGAAAGAAATGAGGCCATGCCCCAGGGGGTAAATGTGGCGGGAGGGTTCGTTCTTCACTGGTGACCCTGATTCTCACAGATCTGGACCCCCCTTCTTTATAGTGCTTCCCTAAAAAAGGCCTCATCAAAATGCTAGCCTGGCTTTGAAGTCATCAAGAGCTCCCTGTGGTCTCCTTAGAGTGTAGATTCCGGAGATATGGGTCTGACCCCTCTGTTTCTGCTCATGAGAATAGAGAGGCCAGCATTTGAGCCTTTCCAATGCCTAATCTTCTGGTGCATCTAGAGACAAACTATGCAAAAAGCAACCTTTAAAAGCTACACTGTATTTTTAGAACTTTTTGTTTTCCTTTTAGTCATAATCCTATGAATGATGTAGCAGCTGGTCTCTAGGACAAGGGACAATGCATGTTAAAAAATATACATGTACTTCCACAAAACCTAGTGAAAAAGTGACTCTTCTCCTTGGAAGCCTTTCTGTTAGAGATTCTGAAGACCACCCCCAGGACAGACTATGGTGTTACTCTTATCACATTCCATACAATGGGTTTTCAAAGCTAAGGGCTAACTTACCAATTGTAGACTGTGGACACTCTCTCTAGTTCATGGTCCATGCTGTATATTATAACACAAAAACTTTCTACAAGGCACTTGTGACTCAAACTCTATTTGAATCTTGAGAACGTTTTTTAGAATGAGTTTGTTGACTATATCACATTCCCTTCAATGGTGGTTTTCCATTGGAAAGTTAGCCAACTTCCCAGAGTATCCAAATGTCCCTTCCTAGGGTAGGGATTAGGCAGCCAGATCAGCTACTGAGGGAAAGGAGGCCAGTTCTTGATTATGAAAATGGATTTGAGGAGAAGTAAGTCAGTGTTCATGGTCAAAGGTGGGTTCAGGAATCACAGAGACCACCCACAGGAAGATGCCAACCCCAAGGGGGTCAGGCAAAGAGGCAGAAAAGGGATCTGAGATCAGTCAGGTGGGGCTATATTGCTACCATGTGCTGCAGGGATAAACAACCCCAAAATCTCCATGGCTTGCACAACAAAAAGTTACTTCTCACTCACGTTATACAACATACACAGGTTGGCAAAGGGCTGCTCCATATAGTCACTCAGGAACACAGACCAGTGTGCACCATGTCTTCCATCTTCTCACTTCCTGTTTATTTCCAGCCCTAAGAATTGCCCTCTGACTATCGTCACCTTGTCTTCCCTGCGCCTCCTCTGCTCATCCATCCATTCCCTGAGCCTCTCCTGTGCCATCTGGATGGAACAGGTCACTCCTTCAGTTTCTGCGGCAGGGGAAGACAGAATGGAGGGCCTCCACCTAGAAAAGTAGCATTTCCTTTCACATTTCATTGGCTAAAATTAATCACATGACCTGACTGCAAAGGTTGCTGGGAAGTGTAGTTTTCTATGTGTCCAGAAGGAAAGGAGAGACAGCTATTCATAACTACAAGTAATGTCTACCAGAAGGGTCCAGAATCAGGTTGCAAGATGTGGTGAGATATGGCAGGGGAACCTACAGAGATTCCTGGAGGATTCATCACAACCCCACTCTTCTTAGGGTTACAGAGAGGCCTAGGAGTGTCAACAGATATGGACAAAGTTCTTAGTAATTTTAGGGCACCTGGAAAATGTTAGCCTTTGAGGCCTTCTTGTCTATTGTTTTAATATTCTAGGAGTGTCAACAGATATGGACCAAATTCTTAGCAATTTTAGGGTACCTGGAAAATGTTAGCTTTTGAGGCCTTCCTGTCTATTGTTTTAATATTCTAGGTATTCTGTAATTTTATCCTTATCTCTCACCTTTACAACCCAGTTGCCCAATAAAAAGATGTGAGCTTTAACTATGAAATCTCTCATCATCTTCATCATTAAGAGAGTCTAAGGAATTGATTACTTGGCATTCCCACATATCCCAAATTCTTGGTAAAGCCACACTAGCCAGTGTGCATACCTTGATTCATAAACCCATATGGGGCTGGAGGGTTAGGGATTGGAGAGGGGCAGATGACTTTGCATTACTTTAAATTAAGGTTCCAAACCATCCTATTGCCTTCTTTCTTTCAGTTGATCTTTTTGTTTCTAATTTTTTATTTTCATTTCATTTTTTGTAGAGACAGGGTCTCCCTATGTTGCCCAGGCTGGTCTCAAAGTCCTGGCCTTAAGCAGTCCTCCTGCCGTAGCCCCTCAAAGTGCTAGAATTACAGGCATGATCCAATTACTGTTCCCAGCCTCTTTCACCTGATCTTAACAAAAGTTTTAAGTGCGCAAACCCTTCCATATCTTTTCTTATCTTCCTCCAACTCCAGAGTAAGACATAAGATAACATCATTTTGTCTAACTGCATTATTTCCAGAATCCTGTATCAGAAAGGAATTCTCCCTTTGTTTAATTGAGTTTAGTTTTGTTGTCTGTAAAACAGGGATAATAAAACCTGCTTTACAGAATTAATGAGATGGCAGAGAAAGAGATTTTGGAGAGTGAGAGTTCAGAACTATTTAGAGTTGGATAAATTTTTTGAGGGAGGGCTGCTTTCTCTCATTATCCAAAAACTCAGAAACTAAATAGATGCAAATGCTATAGCAAGAGATACTGATATATGTAAAGCACTTGGCATTGCTCTTGTCACACAGGAGCCCTCCGTAATATCAGTATGAGTATCACTGTTGTTACTACGGTCACTGTTATTTCTACTGCTGCTTCTAATGCCATCACTTCAAACAGTACTATGATGGGTGTTTTTTTATAGGTCTTTGTTTCACTGAACCAAATTCAGCTTACAAGCAAGTTCTTTCTCCCCAGGGATGCTTTTTATGAGAATATAAGATATATTTTAGTTTCTAGTCCTGGGACAGTACCTGGCTTCTCTTCCTCTTTTCCACAATCTTCTTTTCTCTTTTTGCAGTAGTTTCTGGGAATGACAACCACAGTAGCGGACCCAGTGCTTAGTCCTGCTTCTTTATTGACATTGAAGCTTTCACATGGTGTAGTTACTTGCATTTTCTTTTATGAATTGCAGTGCCGGTGGCAGATATCAAAGCCGTGGTGACGGGAAAGGACTGCCCTCATATGAAAGAGAAAGGTGCCCTTAAACAAAACAAGGTATGATTTCCAGATTATTGCAAATAACTCTGCCCAATGCAGTCAGCAACTGCAGCCAGCCCAGCCCTCCTTTATAGCAGTGTTTGTGTGTGTGCATGTGTTCCGACACACCTCTCTTACTCAGCTCTCCTGTTTCCTGTCCCGATTCCATTTATATCTCTTACCCTCATTCTTTCTCTTCCTGATGACTTTTCTGATGCTCACCATCTCTTCCATTCTCTCACTTCCTGTCTACTTCCAACCCTGAGAATTGCCCTTACTATTGTCACTTTGTCCTCTCTTGAGCCCCCTCTGCTCATCCATCCATTCCCTGGGCCTCTCCTCACCTCCCCCATTTATGTTTATTTCTCCCTTCTCCAACTTCCACCCCAACATCTTTCATTTTCTCCTGCTGTAATCATGCTCTTAATATCCTCCCCGGGCTCTCAGCGAAGCCTAGGACAGGCAGAGAGCAGCTGACTCAAAGCATCTTAGAAAATTTTAAAGGCCTGATACCCTTCAGCATTGTGGAAAGTAGGCTGTGAAATATCTCCAACTCAGACTGAAGGAGAAAATTTTCCCAGAGGTGTGTATTAAGCCCTGCAATACCTTTCATACTGCAATACCTTTCACCATCCCCTCCTAGTTTACCAACCATTCCATTATCATTCCATTACAGAGGGCACAGGAGGGAACATTATTTGAAAAGATAAAAGAATTTCTCTTGCCTGCTGGAGAGGCCATCAGGGAGCCAGTTCTTTGTTTATGCCTCTTAGAATCTTGTGATCTATACCATTAATGAACAAAAGTATCCAGATTATCTGGAGTACCCAGATAATCTGGTACCAAAAATGTCACATAGAGCAATAGATTGCATCTTTATTTCCAGTGTCAGTGTCTAAGAGGGACACTAAAATGATATACAATCTATTTACCAATCAGAGTTAAAATAAATAGTTTCCACTCTGTAATTTCTATTGTTATAAGACAAAGAGAATCCAGTTCTTTGCAGGATGGCCCTATCTATAGTTAAGGAAAAACAAAAGTGCTGTGAAAATACTGTTCAGGAAGGCAGAGGGCAGGGGATGCAGCTGAAGAGGCTGATTGTAAGATCTTTCCTTCTTAAGTTCTATAAGTATAACTCACCTCAACTCCATGGGAACTCCTACTTTGTTGAGCCCAGCACAGCACTGTCATGTAACGCATTTGATTCGCAAGCATACTGATGGCAGGGTATGCCCAAGAGGCCAGGATCTGTGGCCTCTCTGTTACACAGCACCGACGGGGGTTTCCGTTTCTCTCTTCTGCATGCTGTGGGGAGACAGAGATTCTATAGCTGAGCAGATTAGAGAAGCATCCTTAGCTTTAGCAGCAAATCTCCAGTTTTCATGGTTCGCCTCTTGTGGGGCAGACTTTCTTCAACACCAGCCAGGATTACCATATGCTGCCCATGTCAGGTATTCTCTCCACAATCTCGGAGAGCACTGGTTTGCTTCAGCCGAGAAGGTCCCCACGTTTACATAACACTTGGGGCTGAGCTGGAAACAGTGTGGAGAAATTGGCAATAATAGGGGTCTGGGAGTCTGCAACCCAGAGAAGACCAGGAAGGGTGTACCTGGAAAAATAGCAACCTGCCAGAGTTCAAGTGTGCTAAATAAAGACAGGGAATTATGTAAAATAGGTGTGGAGGGACCACCTGTTTCAGCCCCAAGATGTAAAGAGCTTGAGAGTTGTGCTCCCATCCTCACAAAAAGGAGAAGTGGGCCAGGCGCGGTGGCTTACTCCTGTAATCCCAGCACTTTGGGAGGCCGAGGTGGGCGGATCACGAGGTCAGGAGTTCAAGACCAACAGCCTGGCCAACATAGTGAAACCTCGTCTCTACTAAAAATACAAAAAAGTAGCCAGGCGTGGTGGCAGGCGCCTGTAGTCCCAGCTACTTGGGAGGCTGAGGCAGGAGAATCGCTTGAACCCAGGAGGCGGAGGTTGCGGTGAGCCGAGATCACGTCACTGCACTCTAGCCTGGGCAACAAGAGTGAAACTCCGTCTCAAAAAAAAAAAAAAAAAAAAAAAAAAAAAAGCAGCAGAACAAAGTGAAAATCAGCAAGTTTTCTTGGACCTATCCTAGAACTGAGGTTGAAGGCAAACCATCACCATGGAATGTGGAAAGTCAGATGTCCAAGAAGACATAATAATCCTTAACATGTCTGAACTTAACATGAAGATATCAAAATACATGAGTTATGAAACTGATAGAACAGAAAGGAGAAATAGACAAATTCATTACTATTAATATATCGGAGACTTCAACATCCCTCAGTCAGTAATCAATACACCAGGCAGGCAGAAAATCAAGAATATTGATAACCTGAGCAGCACCATAAATCAGCTTGATCTAATTGATATTAATAGAATAATCCACTCAGCAACGGCAGAATACACATCCTTCACAAGCTCAAAGGAAACATTCACCAAGATAGACCACGTTTTGGATTGTAAAACATGTCTTAAAAAATTTAAAGAATAGTAGTTATACAAAGTATGTTCTCAGATCACAGTGGAATTAAACTAGAAATCAGTAGCAGAAAGACAGCTGGAAAATCCCCCAAATATTTAGAAATTTAACAACACACTTCTAAATAACCCACAGTTCCAGGAAGAATTCCCAAGAGAAATTGCACAATGTTTCAAACTAAATAAAATGAAAATCCAGCTTACCAAAATGTGTGGGATGCAGTGAAGGCAGTGCTTAGAGGGAAATTTATAGCATTGAATGACTACATTAGAAAAGAAAAAATAACTAAAATCAATAAAGCTTCCACCTTAGGACACTAAGAAAGGAGAGCAATTTAAGCCTAAAGCAAGCAGAAAAAAAAAAGAAATAATAAAATTTAGAGTAGAAGTCAATGAAACTGAAATCAGTAGAGAAAATCAAAACCAAAAACTGGTACTTTGAAAAGATGAATAAAATTGATAAACTTTTAGCCTGGCCAACCAAGAAAAAAATGAGAGTCACCAATATAACAGATGTGGAGATGATTTCATTTGAACATGTGAGGTAGTATATTTGGCCTTCTTGTATCAGACTCCTCTCTACTTAAAGGAGACTAAAAAAGTAAAACCGAGTAAATGATGTTTTGCAACCTTTATTTTTCACGTATTGTCATGACACTCATAAAACATAGGATGGATGATGATGGATAGATGGATGATGGATGGACAGCTGGAGGATGATGGATGGATGGAGTACGCTGCTGTAAACAGATAAGACTGCAAATAGAGGCTAGTTCCTGGGACTCACTGGCCCATATTTCTAGCTACCCTGGGCCCTTCCAGTCTGACATGAGGGATGATACTAGCAGAATTTCAAGCAGCCTGGCCCTTTAATTGGCAAATATATGGAATTTACTTGTCTTGCAATGTTAATAGCATTCATATATACCATGTCATCAAGCAAAAATATCAAAAGGCAGAAGGAAAGCCACAATTTTACCTGCTGAACCCCCCAACCCACACCCCTTTCCCTGTACTCCAGAGGTGCCCCCCTGTCTACCTCTGGGATTTCTGGGTAGGAAAGGGGGACCCGCAGCCTAAAAGGAGAATCGACCAAAATGTGTTCATAAGAGGTCTGTCAGTGCACAGTGGATGGACGATAACCAAGGCAAATTGCTGGCTCTTTGGACAGTGTTTCCAGCTGTGGAACAGCTTTTGACATTTTGTGCCATGAGACCCATGGTTAACTTAATGACCAAGGAAGGCAAACTGAGACATTGGCATCAGTAAAGGAGATAGTTCGTTAATGGCAGAGTGTTGGTAACTGATCATCCTCTCACCCACTCAGTCTCTGCTGATGTTCCCAGCAGGGCCCTGAGAACAGAAAGAAGAAAATTGGTCCTTTCCCTTGGGGTGTCTGCTGCAGAGGCATTTGTTCATGTAGTCAGTCATCCAGTCAGCCAGCATGGGAGTGCCTGAAATAGCATAGGATGTAAATGGGGTAGCCGGGGTCCTGTCTTTCTGGAGCTTAGAGTCTACTCTGTTTAACAGAGGTCAGTGCAGCAGGCACATTTTTATGGAGACAAGAAATGCTGGGTTCTTCACACAGGGATCAGAAAAGTTTTCATTGAGACTTGAAAAGAATTGCCATGAGTAGATGGAAATTCAGTTGGAAGGTTTAGATTTACAAGGATTAAGGATTCTAAATTCAAACTCTATAAAGATAAGCTGGTTTGTGGCTGTGTGCTTTAAGGTGGGCATTCTTGGTACTTGTTTGACTGGATTTGGGGCTTTTAGTTCAACAGTCAACATGAAACCACCAGAGTAAAGATTCATTGATTCAGATAGGAGTGTATTTGGTATATGAGAAGCTTCCATCTTCCTATTTGCCAGAATTAAGCATTTGTTTTTCTAGTGTGGTGCTTAAACCTGAAATAAGAAGCATATTCTACTGAAGCTGATGTCCTTGCATCAGTTTGGAAATCCTGGTCTTAGCCAGAAAGCCCTTTATTCACATTTACTTCATTCATCATCCACTCATTCATTCATTCAGCAATGTATTGAGCATCTCCTTTGTCCTAGGTGCCAGGAATCCAAAGATAAATATGACCTGGCCTCTGGTCCTAGGTGTCCAGTAGATAAGATTTATATTTAAATATGCAATTACAATTCAATATGTTTATGCCAAAAAAAAATTAAACACAGAGGGAGCCTGGAAGAATTGAGAAAGGCCGATGCCGGAAATGGCATCTGATCTAGCTTTTGAAAAGGAATTGGCCAGGCAGAGAAGTGAGGAGAAGACTTTCCAAGAGGAGGAAACAGTCTGAAAAGGCACAAGGGCCTTTGCTCATGTGAACAGCATCCTCTAATTGGGAAACACTGAATTCGGAGTATAGGATGGATGGGGATGAGGAGAAGAATGTGAGTTGGAGAACTCTTGGCCAGTTACGCTGCTAAGATAGATGGGGGCTGGAGAGTTATAACTACCTGAGGAAGGTAATCTCTGTTGTGTACTACATGAGTGAGTGGATGACATGAATGATTGGTTTTTGCCTTCTAAAATAGAAACTCAAATTCATAGATATCTGGGCAGTAATACACTATAGCTCTGAAATCTACTGCTATTTCTGTGACCATAATTTAACACCCACACACATGCCAAGTTATATCCTGTGTCTTTTATCAAAAGGTTTTGCCCTCATGATGACCTGGATAAATAGAGAACCAGCATAGTTAAGTGAATGCTAGCAAAATGGCCAAATGTGGTGCGTTACCCTCCAACAACATAAGGATTGACAGCCAACACTGCACACTGAAAATGTGTTGCATAGAACTCTACTCTTGTCATCAGTCAGTTCCTCATTTGACCCATGGAAGATGGCAGTCCTCAAACCCAGGAACCATTTTCCTGAGCATCCGCTGACACAGTGTGCCTTGTCATCTGTCCCAGGGCCAGAGTGTTGAGTACAAAGGTCAGGGGCCTCAGGGCATGAAAGGATGTTCGGTTTCCTCTGCCTCCACTTTCCCTAGAACTCAGGCTTCCTCCACATGACAAGGTGGCAAGCAGGCATCAGTGCAGCAGAGAATGGAGAGAAGCTGCTTCTAGATGTAATTTTTCACTGCATTAAAACCAGAGGAATAAAAGAGCTTCAGTCATGAGCAACAAAGCCTCTGAGCATTCAATGTCTAAGTGAGTGTTGTGGTGTGTGGAGGCAAGTAGGCCCTGAGGGGGACACAGATCAGTGACAGTCTACTCCCTCACCACCTGGCACCTTCTCCCTCATGGACGGTGTGGACAGGTGGCAGCTTCTGGAGTGTTAGCCTGAGAGGTGCCATTGCTCCCAGCTCTGCAGCCTCCCTGCTCCAAGTGCTGAAGAGCTGACCTTCACCAATGACTCAACAACAGCAAGCCAGAGACATCAATAAAACCCATTATAAGCGATAGCACCCTTTAACACAGACATGCAGCTCAGAGAATTAATTCCTCCCACCCCCTCCCAGGCAGCTTTGGTGAAATTAAAGTGGGAATTGACATTCTCACGAATTTCCCATTTCTTGCCTGTGTTTATCAGGAATCTAGGTCATGACAGTTCTGATCATTCACGTCGTGAGTGGTATATGTCATAGAAGGGCAAAGCCCAAAGTTCGCATCCTTTTCCTTCCTTCTCCATCTCCCTGCAGAAGAGAAAGTATCACAGTAGTAACCACGCTGACACTCCGGTCTCGAGTGACTTCAGCATCCTGTCGGGAACACATCTGGGCTGTGGTGCTATTCACACCGGCTCTTGTCAGCCAGGGGTGATCGGCCACGTGATCTCCCTGAGCAGTCAGGCACTTGTCACCCAGGGTCAGCCCAAAGGGGCCTGGATGAACTTTACCTTTTCCTGTTTACCTCTGAGGGCCCCCTGTAATATCCTGACTGGTTGTTCAGAAGCAAAGTTCACTCCCTCCTTTTTCTCCAATCTCTCAAGTATGAGTCAGAGAGTTTGCCTAATAAATGACTCCAAGATTAGTGAAGAAATTGTCATTTTAATGAACATGCCAAATCTGAGAACAATTTTTATGAATTTTTGAAATTATAGCATAGCATTTTATTGAAAAAACAGTTGTAAGAAGAGATAATGACCTATGACCTGTCACCTTACCATAATTATTTTCATTTCCCATATTTCTTTCCAGTCTCTGTCCATAAGTAGGAATTATTCATAATTGTGATCAGTGTATACACGGTGTTCATGTCTCATGCTTTTCTCCACTTAACTTCGGCTCCCCATAATTATCTTACTGAATGATTGGCCAAACATATTTCCCTTGGTGGCTAATTTATGATATCTTTATTACCCAAAAGAGGGAGAGGTTAGTTTCTCATAATGTTCTTTCAAATAATAATATTTGGCTTTTGCTTTCTTTTGAATTTTTCTTTTGAAATTATCTCAGGCATAGCATCTCTGGTTCTTGATATGATTTTCATACTGATTTTTTTAAAGGATGATATGAATTTATAGTACTAATAGTAAGTCTGTGACTCTTTTAATTTATAAATTAAAAGTCCCAAGAGAGATGGTTATGGAAACAGATGCTGTACTTAATGGCAAATTGTTTTTGTTTGCTTGTTTCAGCAAACTTCCTTTTTACATTATTGTCTTTACTGGGTAGGCCTGAGTCAGGGCCTAAAGAAGAAGAATAGAAAATGAGGAGAGCATTTTTGCAGAATAGCTCCCATTCCACGACTCAGCATTCTCTCCTTCCCTTGTTTCTATTTCTGTCAAGGTGAGGAGACCTTTTGAATGTGAGATGCTGGTAGGTCTATCCTCAGAACAAGTCCTGCCACCTCTCATTGAGGGACAGCTGGAGGTGAACCAGACACTGAGAACTCCACGAGAGCCAGAAATAGTTAGATGATGGACTGTGTCGGGAGAGGGATGCAGCCACTTTGGAATAATTCTTTAATCCGTCTGAAATTCTGAAATCTGTAGGCACTGACCTCATCTTTTTGCCTTTTATCTTTCTGGAGCATTTTTGCTGTGAGTCACAGGTGAAAGACAAACTCTCTAACAGATCTCAAGGTAGAGAATGATGTGAAGAGATCTGGCTCCCTAAGAAAGAATGCTTTGTGGGCAATTACTGAGCAATATGGCTCGCAGATCACAGGAGGGGAGAAGGATGGTCATCCCTGGTGCCTAATAGAAGCACAGAGAAGGAAGGCATACTAGAACCTCCATGCTGGAACAGTGTAGAGCATTGGTTTGGATACACTTGGCCCTTCCCCTCCAGACTAGGAGTCCTCAGGATGCTGAGATGAGCTGATGATTCTCATCTTCTGCTGACCACTCAGACCACTAGAATGATTGTCCTACCCAGTATTGGTACAGCATGTACAGTCTGAGAAGTGTGGTTTAATGTACATATTAGACATGACACTGAGTGCTTTGGCCATTGGTCATTCATCTGCAATGAAATGAAAATGTCACTTGGTCCCTGGACCTTTGGGGCCTGGCTAATTGTGTGTACTCCGTAAGTGATCACCAATGAGTGAGACCATGCTTCTCGATCATACCTTGGAGTCTCTGCTGGGTAAAACCTAAGCTTTGTGTAGCCTTGACTGTACAGTAGCTCAGAGGTCAAATGACAGATGTAAAGATAATGGGTTCACCTAAAAGCCTCCTTACAGCTGGCGTAGCGTCCACATTTTAGTGAATTCATACCTCGGTGGGCCTGTCTCTCTGTCTTAGGATGATAGAAGGAAGGACAGTCCTTAATGCTGTTGATTGGGAGTTTACTGTTTTTTTGTGGCCTCTCTGGAAGGGAGATGCGAAGAAAGGAGAATAACACGGTTTTGGTGGCGGAGGCGGGGGCTGTCACCTTGGACACTCATTGAACCTCTCTAAGCCCCACCTCATAAAGGGGATGAAAACACTTGCTACATGGGCTGCATGTGAATTAAATGAGATGGTACACAGACCGCCCTGAATGGAGAGAAGGAATCATGCCGTGAACCTTGAAGAACATGCTTCCTCCTTCCATCAGCCTCATTGCAGCTCTGCTTGTCTAGACAAGCTGGCCCTATTCCAAGGTCAATGTGCAGCCATTTGCAACAGCAAAATGAAATGTGCCAATTTTCCTTAAGGTGCTGTTTTCTCTCATCTCTTGTAGGAGGTGCTTGAACTCGCTTTCTCCATCTTGTATGACTCAAACTGCCAACTGAACTTCATCGCTCCTGACAAGCATGAGGTAAGGGTCTCAGGGGGGATAATTTATGAGAGAATGTAATCTTTTCTCAAGAAAAATATTAGAAAGAAAGAAATTTCGCTTAAGAAAAATAGACCTGCCTAAAAAAATGACGCACCAAGGGGCATCTTGCTGACTTGGAGTAGAATAGAAACCTCTTGATAAACTGCCCCTTGCAACAGATTCAACTTCTTAGTAGCCTGGTAAAGAAAAAGGATGTAAAAGGCCTCAAATGCAGCAAAGGCATAGTTGTTAATCCAGAGAAAGAAGCGGCCCTGGTTACAGCTTTGGTTTTCATTGAATTTTTCGTTTTTGGTCTGGATTTTCCCAAGATAAACTGGTCTCTCTTCTTTAAAACATCTGAGGAAGTAGGTTTTCTACCAAATTTCTTTAAGCTATTTTAAGAGGTTTAGGGCTGTCTCTGCTGTTGGGATTTTATTTTCGAGATGCTTTTATTCCTTTCTGACATCTTGTTATATGTATAATTTGTTTCTCTTCTTGCAGCACGCTGTCAGCTATATTTAAAATATTTAGCATAAATCTAGGAAAATGCATTTGTAAGATAAAGTGGCAGTTATGGCTGATTTAACTTTCTTTTATAAACTGGAACCCAACATCATGCTTGAAACTTTTATTTTTAGATGATACCATTCAAATTTTTGTTTTGCATGTGGTTGCATAAACAGCTTTTAGAAAGGAAGAGAACATTTTAATAGAATCTGATTTTTGTTCCCCATTTCCCCTAGGACATTTAGCTCATTTAGAAGTTATTCAGTATCTGGTTTTCACTGGTTTGAAGCTTTGGAATAAAATTGTATATCCCAAAGAGAGAGGAAAGATTAGACACAAATCCTGCATTTAGAATGGTGCTTAAATATAATTCTGTGTCACTTGACATTTAGTTTGCTGAAGGGTAAGACTTTGTCTTCATCTTTCTGAAAATAGATACTGTGTCCTACTGTTTCTGTTTTTAAATAAAATTGTGGTTCTACACAGGCCACCATATTCAAGATGTATAGAGCTGTATACAAAACTACTTAAAATAGTAGAACTTTGGATGTTATTTAAATCTATGCGAGGCTGTTTTCCCCAGTGTACATTAATTCCAGATCAAGATAAATGCTCTGGGACTGCCAGATTTTTATTCATATCTGCCACTTCTTATAGATACAATGAAGAGAAAAATGCCATATGCTTGTGAACACTTTTAATTACTTCAGACCACTTTCCTCTCTATTACCTCATTTTATTTCCATAATTACAACATACAATAGAAAGTTCTATTACAGACATTCTCATTTATCAAATGAGCAGGGAGAGACCTCCCAGAACTGAATACCTCAACAATAGAAAGGTTAATACAGTTGCCCTTGAACAGCATGGGGGTTATGGGCACCGACCCCCCACACAGTTGAAAATCTGCCCATAACTTTTGACTCCCCAAAAACGTAACTGTTGATAGCCTACTGTTGACCAGAAAGAAGACTTCCCCATAGCATAAGCAGTTGATTCACACACATTTTGTATGTTATGTGTATTATATACTGTATTCTTACCATAAGGTAAGCTAGGGAAAAGAAAATGTTAAGAAAATCATAAGGAAGAGAAAATATGTTTACTATTCATTAAGTGGAAGAGAATCATCATAAAGGTCTTCATCCTTATTGTCTTCACATTGAGTAGGATGAGGAGAAGGAAGAGGACAGGTTGGTCTTGAGGTCTCAGGGGTGGCAGAGGCTAGAGAGGTGGAAGAGGTGGAAGGGGAAGCAGGAGGGACAGGCACACTTGGTGTAAGTTTTATTGGAAAAAAAAAAATCCATGTATAAGTGACCCACACAGTTAAAACCCATGTTGTTCAAGGGTCAACTGTAAGTATAACGACCCTGGCTTACTCTCTGCCAGGCACCATTAATGCTTTATATGTATATTTCACCTCAGTTAACCCTCATATAACTCTGAAAGAATCCCCATTTACTAAAAGAGGGAAATGAAGCAAGAGAGTTTCAGAAACGTGTTCAGGGTCACACAAGTAGTAAGAGACGGAGCTGGGATTTAAACACCGGCAGCCTTGCTCCAGAAGCCCCTCACTTAACCCCTACACTGTGGAGCTAGGAAGAGAAGGAGCAGGCACTGAGCTCGCACATTCCTGTCAGGCCCATCACTCAGCTTCTGCAGTCACCAACTCATGGCCAATCTGGTTCATCTGTGCTCCCATCTATTCTTCCACCATCACCCATGATTATTTTGAAGCAAATCTGGGTATCACTTTATGTATAAATATTCCTGTATGCGTCTCCCAATAATAAAGACTCAATTTAAAATCTGTAACTGCAATACCCTGATCACAAATAAATTAATAATGTGGTATTTATTTATTAAACTATGTGCCGTCAATTTTCAGATTTCTCTAATGGTCTCATTTGTGTGTTTTTTTCTTTCATACTTTGTTCAAGTCAGAATGCAAATAAGATCCATGCGTAGCAGTTGGTTGACATGTTTCTTAGGTTTCTCTGAATCTACAGATTTCTCTTTCTCTGTCTCTCACAATCATGAGCATGTGCCTTTTTTCCTTGAAATTTATTTATTGGAAAAAGCAGGTCATTAAACCTGTAATGTTAATAGTCTAGACTGTGCTGATTATAAGTTTATGTATTAGCTTACTGTTGCTGTTGTAACAAACTGCCACAAATTTAGTGTTAAAGAACACAAATTTATTATCTTCCAATTCTGGACTTCAAAAGTCAAATGTGAGTATCCTGGGCTAAAATCAAGGTGTCAGCAGGGCTGTGTTCCTTTCTGGAGGCTCTAGGGAAGAATTTTCCCTTGTCTTTTTCACTCAAGAGTCCACCTGCACTCTTTGGCCTCCATCCATTGCAATGGCCGGTTGAGCCTTTTCATCACATCACTTCAGCCTCCTCTTCCATAGTCAGATCTCCCTCTACCTCTCACTTCTCTGACTCTGACTCTTCTTCTGTTTCCTTCTCTCACTTTTAAGGACCTCTGGGATTACATTGGGCCTGCTTGGATAATCCAAGATCATCTCTCTATTTTAAGGTCAGCGGATAGCAACCTTAAGTCCCTTTTCCACAGAACCTGACATATTCTCAGGATCCAGGGAGTAGAATGCGGGTATCTTTGGAAGGCGGGTATTATTGTTCTCACCACAACCTGCAGTATAATTCATATATTCATCTGTCCCCTGTATGTCCTATGAATTGTAGTTAAAGGATTAATCAAATTCAGGCTCCCTTTCTAAGCAGTAGCAGTGGTGTTTGTACTTTCATGGTGATTTCTTGCTCCCCTTTCTTGGATGTTAGCAGGCACTGATGATTGTTGTCTGGATCCTTGGAACCATTAGAGGTTGCAAAAGGTTGATATCCTAATTTTATAATTCCTTCTTTATTTATTAAAGGGATAGAGAGAAACTGGCCTCATCAACTATTTGGTTATCCTAAAGTTATACAATTTACATATGGTAGGCAGGATAAATACTTGATTCTCTTTACCAGTTTTCAAAATAGTGTCTTTCAAAGAAGAACAATGAGGCATTTGGGGGCAGGAGTTGAGTAGGAAATCATGCATTTAAACAGAATTATGTCTCAATATGTTGCAGTTACTGTCATTATTAGTTTCTAAGTTATCTGGTCTGGAATAAATAGGAACACCATTGGGTTGGCATCTGAGTCCTGTTGGGAGGACCCCTTATGTCTTTGACAACTTTCTGGCATTCTGGTATGATGGGGTGCTCCAGGTTTATCTTTGTTTCCTGCCTTTTCTCTGTGGAGCCTTTATTACTTGTAGTGGGAAATGGTATTTAGTGACCAGAATCTAAGCATGAGGTATGTTTATGGTCATTGCACACCATGGTGCAATGGTTCTTGGTTGGTCATTATTTTATTTTTTAGCCCTTTTTGGGGACAGAGCTAGGAGGGTTTTTTTTTTTTTTAAGATAAACTACATAATGAATTGATACTGATAGTTCCAACTCAAATTCAGTATCAATACTACAGGGTTTTTATTTATTGGTCGATGTACTTTCAAATAAAATTTTCTGTGCCTGTTGTTTCTAAAAAGAAACGCACTGCAGAAATGGACGGTTAGACATGTTCAGTATCAGATCATGAGGACACTAATTCTTCCAGAAATCCCTTAACACGAAATTGATGTTTCGATGGGTTAAATGCTTTGGCTGAGATCACCTAACCACGGTAGAACGAAAGCCCTCCAAATCAACGCTGCCCTCCTCAAACACGAATCTCAGAATACACCCATTGTGCACCTCCTCAGCTTAAAAAGTAGGACCACCGATGTGCATCATGGAAGATTTCTATCACATCATGGATAGAAATGGAGTCACATCATGGATAGTGACTGGAGATTTATATAGTGTTTTTCTGTATACTTTGGGTACTTTTATGTTGAGATCTGCTACCATGGAATACAGTCCAGATAACCACAGTGCCAAAGTAGGTTAAGGAGGGTCTGGAATTGCCACTTGACCTAGTGAGGCAGAAAAGTTGGGAATCTGAAGTGCATGGTAGAAGGAAGATCACTTGAACAAAATAGGAGAACAATTGCTGTTATAGAATCCTATACAGGACTGTTAGAAACCTAACTCCAGTGTGTGAGTGGAGCCCAGCATCCAGAACACCAAGCAGCTTTCTGTGATGCAGCAGGGGTGCCTCTTTCACCAGGTGTCATGGTTCTCTGTCCAGGTCAGTACAGAACTCCAGCCTCTGGGAGGGAAGCTAACAAGAGAAAAGCAGGTCCTCAGACAAGGCACAGTTCCTCCTTCTCCCTCAGAGAGATCATAGTCTCCTGGAGAGACAAAAGGCTATGAGAGGAGAAGAATCAGACTCTTAGTTGGGGACTCTGAAGGTCTTTCCAAAACAGATAATGTCCCCAGGGATCAGGCCCCAGAGACCTGGTGAAAAGAAACCTTAGGAACTGGAGACAAAGGCTAAAGAGGTCCCCAGACAGGCAGCCAACCCTCTTCCCATTAAGATTGCCCAATAATTTTAACCATTTTGGCTGCCAGACACTGGGCAGCAGAAGGCTATTTCCTAGCCCTTTAGCTGAGAAACACCAAGGTGGGACTACTGTTGGCCATTGGCTCCAGGGTGGGACAGGGCTGTCATTGTGAATGCTAGGAATCAGACAAGACAGGCCGAGATGAGCTACTAGACTAGGAGCCATGACTGGAGTCAGAAAGAAGCCAGCTTCACCTGATGTTGAGTCCAGGACTGGTAGATTCCACCAATACCTAAAAGTCATAGACTACCACATAGGTGTTACATTGCAAGTCATGGAGAACTCCAATCCTCAGCTGTTACGGAGAGCCATTCTTTGCAGAGAAGAGCACAGGCACTGGAGTCAGATTGCTTGGGTTCAAATCCCACCCAGTCTATGTAATACTGAGTCACTTAACTTCTCCGTACCTCAGTTCCTTCACCTATCAAACAGAGATGATAACAGAAGTATCGACTTTATATTGAGATGTTGTGAATATGAAATGACGAAGTAGGCAGAGCACTTAGCGCAGAGCCTACTGAGTGATGAGTATTCACTGTTAGCTATTTTTACTATTAATACTTCTGCAATTGCCACGAGTAATGATCGCTGTTGCCTCCCTTCCTGCCAGTACTGTATCTGGACGGATGGACTGAATGCACTACTCGGGAAGGACATGATGAGCGACCTGACGCGGAATGACCTGGACACCCTGCTCAGCATGGAAATCAAGCTCCGCCTACTGGACCTGGAAAACATCCAGATCCCTGATGCACCTCCGCCGATTCCCAAGGAGCCCAGCAACTATGACTTCGTCTATGACTGTAACTGAAGTGGCCGGGCCCAGACACACCCCTTCCAAAACTGGAACACCTAGCTAACAGGAGAGAGGAATGAAAACATGCCCACGCCTTGGAACCCTCCTTTGGTAAAGGGAAGCTGTGGGTCCACACTCCCTTCAGCATCACCTCTAACCCCAGCAACTTTCAGCCCCTAGCTGGCATCTTGCTCACCACCCTGATTCTGTTCCTCGGCTCCACTGCTTCAGGTCACTTCCCATGGCTGCAGTCCACCGGTGGGACAAGAGCAAAGCCTACTGCTAGTAAGAAGGCCAAAGGGCCCTTCCATCCTAGCCCCCCGCAGGCATGCCCTTCCTTCCCCGTGGCAGGAAAGCCAGCAGCCCCAGACTGCCCCAAAACTTGCCCACCAGACCAAGGGGAGTGCCCCACGGCCCCTGTCTGGAGGAGATGGCCCAGCTATTTGGTAAGAAGACCAAACCCCACATCCTCCTTTCCCCTCTCTCTAGAATCATCTCGTACCACCAGTTCCACTTGAATTGAGATCTGTGCTCAAATCTCCTCCCACCTCCCTCCCTGCTTTTGCCTTGCTCTGTTCCTCTTTGGTCCCAAGAGCAGCAGCCGCAGCCTCCTCGTGATCCTCCCTAGCATCAGTTTCCCGAACAGTCCACAGGTCCCACGCCCACTTTGCGTCTGCACTGTGATCGTGACAAATCTTCCCTCCTCACCAGCTAGTCTGGGGTTTCCTCTCCCTGCCCCAGGCCAGAACTGCCTTCTTCATTTCCACCCACACTCCCAGCCTTTTAGCTGAAAGCACAAATGGTGAAATCAGTAGTCTCGCTCCATCTCTAATAGACTAAACCTAAATGCCTCTAGGACAGGCTGTTGCTATCCAAGGGTTTGGTGTTACCTTCTCCTGGGAGGTCCTGCTGCAACATGAGTTCCACAGGATGGTCAAACTGTCAGACATCCAAGTTTACATCATTGTAATTATTACTGGTATTTACAATTTGCAAGAGTTTTGGGTTAGTGTTTTTTTTTCTTTTTTTTTTTGGCTTTGTTTTTGTACAAAAGAGTCTAACATTTTTTGCCAAACAGATATATATTTAATGAAAAGAAGAGATACATAAATGTGTGAATTTCCAGTTTTTTTTTTAATTATTTTAATCCCAAACATCTTCCTGAAAATAACATTCCCTTAAACATGCTGTGGAATAAAATGGATTGTGATGATTTGGGGAGCTGGTGTTTTGATTTAGTAACTTAGGTTCTTGCTACTAAGTCATCAGCATCACCTAGGAGCTTGTTGGAGATGCCAGCTCTTCAGCTCTGCCCCAGACCTGCTGAATTGGGTGATGTGTATGTACATTGGTTTGAAAAATACTGCTGTGGGAAACCCTCCACCTTTACTAGGTCACCATAGGCTCGGAGCATCAGTGGAGAATGTTACTTCTAAGAAGACCATCTCTACTCACTGAGAAAATCAGACCCACTGTGTGAAAATATCTATCCCTTTTACATTGTTGTCTCTTGACCATGACTTTCTCATCTTTTTCTTTCTTACCATGATATAATTTATAGAGTGGGTCAAATTAAACACATCACAACTTTGAGGAAGTACATTTAGCAGTGAAAAGAATGCAAACCCACAGACCTGAAATAAATTAAGCCAGAACTAAATAAATCTAACTGTGGATTAATTATGGGTCAGAGCCCAGCAAAGGATGTTTCTTAGGTCATTTCCACTGGAGGCATTATCAGGATTGTAAACTTCCAGCCCTGGGAGGGATGTCAGAAGGGTCCAAGGTGCAGTATTAAGCGTGGTGCAGCACAAGCCACTCTGGCCTCACAGCACAAGCTGTGGAAGCATCCAGGTCATTGCTCTTTACCGTCAACAGGATGTGCAATTACAGATTGACCTGGGTTGAGATGATATGGTCCAGAGCACTGCATGCATTGCAGGAAAAAAAGTCCTTTGCAATCCAAAGCCATTCACAGGAGTTCCTTCTTCCCATCAGAGCACTCACACCTGAGTGTTGAGCTGTTAATTCGTTGATCATTAAGCTTTGATGTTATTAACATGTACTTGCTGTCAAGAGCATTTATTAATCTACCCATCATCATGATAAAACAGTAACTGTTAGGTCAAAGAAAGCAAACAAAGTCATATTATTTTTTACTTACGGGTTACAAGATCCAATCCATGAAAAAGGGAATTTTCTGGACCAGGATCTCTGAGGTCCTGAGACTCTGGGTTTAAGAAATGTATCTGTCCTGTGACCTTGGCTGGGAAGATCCAGCCCCTCTCTCTTCTGGCACTCCGGCTTTGGTGCATTTAATAGAAAGAAACCTTTTCAGGACTATAAAAGGCAGCGTTCTCCAGCTCCTCCCTAGACCATCCTTTGGACCTGTGAGATCTGAAGAGTATGCCATCTGTTTCCCTTCATTTTGTGACCATGTGGGGAAGGATTGTTGCCCATATTTGGCCACCTCACCTTCTCTCTCCAGGCTGCCCAAGGCTTTTTTCCCATGCAATAAGCCTACCGCCTCCAACTCATCTCCTGTTGCCTGCAGTTTCCTAAGCCTGGGCAATTCAGCCAAATCCAAGGCAGAAGTAAAGTAGGAAGACTGATGTCATGAAGTCCAAGTTGCGTTCTCCCATTCGCCTTGCTCAAAATAAAACTGATAATTTGAATCTGCTGATGTTTAAATTCCTATCTTATTCTTGTTCAGAACACATAGGAGGAAGGAGAATGAATTGGCCTCTCAAACCTCTGTGACAACATTTAAGGGCAGGGAAAGCTAATAGTAATTGCAAAAGAAAAAGTGCAAGGCTGAATATTTCCTGAGTCTAATTGCAAGTCCATTCTAAGCCATCCTTCAGTTATCAACTACAGCATGTCCTGTCCACCTGCTTTTACAGTGAACAAAGCAATGGGTGTCCCCAGTGACATGCATACCTTTCATCCATTTTGTTTTAGTTATGAAAATACAATTAACACAAACCTTTCATTTTAAGGGGAATGAAATATCCATTCAATAATCAAAAGTGTGCTTAGAGATAGGCCCTAGGACTCAACAAGAACAAAATTTGTAAAATTAACATTTGTAAAAATGAGAACAAAATTTATCAAGTCAGGGAAATGACAAGCAACTTAGTCAAATATAAAACCAACAAGTTGCAGCACAGTGTGGTAAATAGCATTATATAAATAGGTACAAGGTAGAATAGTAGAAAGGAGGTTGTGACCAACACTTTCCAAAATGGTATAAGGGAAAGCAAGAGAGGAGTAGAAACTTGAGTAAGATCTTGAAAAAGGGATTTTCACCATGTAAGAGAGAAACCTAAGTAGAGCAAAGTGCGAACAAAGCATGGAGGCAGGCTGATCTGGAACAACTCAAGAATCTGTAGGTCATTCAATGTGGTTGCTGTGCAGGATGCTTATGAGAGAGCAAAGGGTGATAACACTGCAGAGGAAGAAAAGCACAAATCCTGAAAATCCTGACAGAGTTGGCAAGGATGTTTACTTGAGGGCAAAAGAGAGTGCATTAAGAGGTGTGATGTCAGATTTGCCATTCAGAAATATCGCAGATACAAAACAGCCTTGTGCGGGCAAACTTGAAGTGGGAGAAAACTGGAAGCAGAAATATTAGCAAGGAGATTTTTGAAATAATCCCAAGCCAGCATTATTTGAGCCTAGACTTTGGTAGTAGCAATAGAAATGGGGAGGAGGGTAAAGTTATTAAAGAGAAGCGAAGACCTCATTAGCATGGGGGTGAGAGAGACAGAAGAGTGCAGAGGACTCCTGAGCTCCTAGAATAGGTAAGAGATAGGGCTGTGAGCAAAAATCAGGAAGAGAGGAGGAACAGTAATGAGATGAAATAATGAGATAGTGTGCATTTGGTGAACTTCTCCAAACAGATAATTTGAGGCAAGTCATTTACTATGTGCCTGTTACTCATTTATAATGGAAATGTTATTACTTGTGAGGATTATACGTGAGGTGGCTGAAAACTGTCACTGCTCAAAAAGGAAATCCCCTACCCTCCCCGTCCCTTCCCTTTCCTTCCTTTCCTCTGTTATCCACGGTGGTTTGAGGGAGGGATCTTTAGCATAGCTTAACTAGATGATATGCGATCAATCCCTCAAGATCCATGGGGGATTGGTTCCAGGAGCCTATGGATAACGAAACCCAGGATGTCCAAGTCCCTTATATAAAATGGCATCATATTTGCATATAACCTATGCATATCCTCCTATATATTTTATATCATCTCTAGATTATTTATAATACCTAATACAATGTCAATGTGACACAAATAGCTTATACTCTATCATTTTCAAAATTTAGAGTTTGTATTATGTTTTTTATTGTTTGTTTCCCCAAATAGTTTCAGTCTCAGTTGGTTAAATCTAAGGATGCAGAACCTGTAGATATGCAGGACTGTTTTTCAACCAATTCAGTCTGTTTTATGGTAAAGAAAAATGAGAAAGAGAAAGGAAGGGTGGAAAATTTAAGATTTTTGATATACTTCTTGAATTAAGGATTGGAGGTAATGCAATAAAACCACAATTTAAAATAAATTCCAGTGGGGAGGTAAGAGTGTATGCTGTAAATGCATATAAAAAAAAATACCCTAACCACTTGAGGCATTAGAAAGAGGAAACTTTCATGGCTGGAGAACAGAGAGGAATATGGGAGAGAGAATAGAAGATAAGATGGGAAAAAAATGTAAAGAATCTTGACTGTCTTGCCAAGAAGTTGGAAATATATTCTTTATGTGATCAAGAACCACTGGCACATTTTACCTGGGTAAACGGCATGACCAGATTTGCATTTTAAGATCACGACTGTCACACAGGCAGCAGCACAAAAGAGGAGTTGGGGAAGGGTGGGACTGGAGGCTGAATATGTGTCAAAAATGCTTCACTTTCAAAGAAGGCTGGATGTATCAATCATTCAATCAGTCAAATTACTGGAAGCAAATGGAATCCAACAGAGATTATATACAGGGTGCTGTAGAAGAGATGAAACTTGATCATTATTGCAAAAGGTAGCAAAAGAAAAGGCTATACAGTTAGCCCTTGAACAACATGGGGGTTAGGGGTATCAACTGCCGGCAGAGTCAAATAATCCAAGTATAACTTTTGAATTCCCAAAACCGTAACTACTAATAGCCTACCTTTGATCAGAAGATTTACCAATAATATAAACAATCGATACATATTTTGTATATTACATGTATCATATACTGTATTCTTAAAACTAGAGAAAAGAAAATGCTATTAAAATCATAAGATAAAATATATTTGCTATTTGTTAATATTAAGTTGAAGTGGATCATTAATAAGGTCTACATCCTCATCGTCTTCACATTGAGTAGGCTGAAGAGGAGGGATTGGTCTTGCTGTCTCAGGGGTCATAGAGGCGGAAGGAAATCCACGTAAAAATGGATTTGCACAGTTCAAACCTGTGTTGATCAAGGGTCAACTGTACTTTCAAAGTTCGATATATAAATACAAAAATAGAAATAAGACCAAATCTTTCTCGGACTGGCTGAAAAAGCAAAATCTGGACAAATGCTGGTTATAAGATATGTGCCTAAGACAAAATGACACACAATAATTGCAAATGCAGAGTTGACCAAGAAATACCAGCAAAGGCAAAGTCCCAGTGCAATGAGTTGGGAGAGGAGGTGGCGGGGAAAGAGCAAATAAACATCAGGCAAAGTAAAATTGAAAATACAAAGATACGAAAAAGAAAGTTATTTTATAATACAGATGGTCCTCAACTCGCAACAGAGTTATATCCCAATAAACCTTTTGTAAGTTGAAAATATCTTAAGTCGAAAATGCATTTAATATACCTACCTGCTGAACATCTGAGCTTAGCCTAGCCTACCTTAAATGTGCTGAAAACACATTAGCCTACTGGGCAAAATCAGCTAACACAAAGCCTATTTTTTTTTTTTTTTTTTTTTTTTTTTTTGAGACGGAGTCTCGCTCTGTCGCCCAGGCTGGAGTGCGGTGGCGCGATCTCGGCTCACTGCAAGCTCCACCTCCCGGGTTCACGCCATTCTCCCGCCTCAGCCTCCGAGTAGCTGGGACTACAGGCACCCGCCACCACGCCCGGCTAGTTTTTTGTATTTTTAGTAGAGACGGGGTTTCACCATGTTAGCCAGGATGGTCTCGATCTCCTGACCTCGTGATCCACCCGCCTCGGCCTCCCAAAGTGCTGGGATTACAGGCTTGAGCCACCGCGCCCGGCCTATTTTTTAAGAAAGTGTTGAGTATCTCATATACTGCATATTGCAAGCCCAGGAGAAGATCAAAATTCAAAATTTGAAGTACATCCAAATTGCAACAGTTTCACACTATCACAGAGTCGAAAAATCTAGGTGAACCATTGTAAGTTGCAGACCCTCTGTACTCTTTTACGTTGATACTTTTTTTCATGTCTCTGTGTGCTAAATAAAATAGAATATTTTATTCATCAAGAATATCTACATGCTAAATAAAATCACCTTGAAATATATAAACCAATACTATTATATATAGAAGAGAAGTGATGAGCACCATTCCTTAGGTAGAGACTTCAAATAATGGCATATATATGATTAACTGAATTTGAAAGATGTTTTGGATCTCTTCTCTACAAAAAACTTAAAAAGTCAGACATGGTGGTGCATGCCTGTAGTCTTAGCTGCTTAGCTGAGGCGGGAGGATTGCTTGAGCCCAGGAGTTCAAGCCTGCAGTGAACCATGATCGAGCGACTGCACTCCAGCCTGGGCAACAGAGTGAAACCCTGTGACCAAAAAAAAAAAAAAAAAAGAAAAAGAGAAAAGAAATAAAAAATAAAGATGTTTAGATATACATAGTCTACAAAAAATATACATAATATATCTTTGGAAAATGTTCCTCATATAGATGGCCACAAAGAAAATCTTTACACCATGAGACAGAATGTAAGTATAAAGGTTTCATAGCAATACCCAAAACATCCTCCCCCAAAAACAATTATTTCAAATATGACTAAAATTTTAAAACAATAAAGATCATTTTAGATGATTTCTCTGATCTTCTATTACAAAAAGGGAAATCCACAGGTGTCAGTGATAAGGAAAGAACTGAAATCCAAAGCACTAAACTTGTGGCTGCGGCTGTGGCCTCCCCAGGGTGGTAGTTGTCTTGAGAGAGGTGTAAGTTCTAGTGTCCAGGTGGGGATTTAGAGAACAGGCCTCATTTGCATATTAATGAGGAAGAGAACTGTTTTCCCACAAAAGCCAGGATCTTAAGAGGGCTACACCCTCATTTGCAAGTTAGCTGGTGGGGGAACCCTAACCATTGGCATAGGAAGCTAACATGAAATCTTCTCTGACTAGGCTGTGGGAGAAAAAAGACTCACAATCTATAATGAGTAAGAGTAAGATTAGACACCCCAAAACTTGACGTAATAGAATAAAAACATGAAAATCAAATAAAGTGCCTGCCTAGGCCTCCCAAAGTGCTGGGATTACAGGTGTGAGCCACCATGTCTGGCCTAAGATAAACATATTTTAAATAGTATTGAAATCCCCGGAACAATAAAGAGATGACAAAAGCAATAAAACATGAAAAATATAGGCTTTGGAAAAAATGAACTCAGTGTTATGTTAAATATAGGTTAGACACAACTGAAGAGAGAATTAATCAGCTGAAAAACAGATCTGAGAAAATTACCCAAAAGGCAGTGCAAAGAATTGAGAAGAAAAATTGACTGTTAGGCAGCTTGAAGGTGAGAACTCTAACAGAAGTTCCAAAAGGAAAGAAGAGCAATTGGTGGAAATGCAGTATTTCAAGGAATAATGGCTGAAGATTTGCCAGTAAAACAAATCCTTAGATTTGGAAATATAAAAACTCCCAAGCAAGATAAATAAATATGCATTGATAAAAATCACAATGACCCTGAAAAACACCGAAGACAGAGAAAATGTTAGAGAGAAAGACGATCACCTTCACAGCAAGTGTTAGACTAACAGGTATTGCTCCTTCAGTAGCAACAATGGAAAAGGGCTCTGAGTAATTTTTTTTTTTTAATATACTTTAAGTTCTGGGATACATGTGCAGAATGTGCAGGTTTGTGACGTAGGTATACACGTGCCATGGTGGTTTGCTGCACCCATCAACCCATCATATACATTAGGTATTTCTCCTAATGCTATGCCTCCCCTAGCTCCCCAACCCCTGACAGGCCCTGGTGTGTAACGTTCCCCTCCCTGTGTCCATGTGTTCTCATAGTTCAACTCCCACTTATTATTGAGAACATGTGGTGTTTGATTTTCTGTTCCTGTGTTAGTTTGCTGAGAATTATGCTTTCCAGCTTCAACTACGTCCCTGCAAAGGACACAAACACATTCTTTCTTATGGCTGCATAGTATTCCATGGTGTATATGTGCCACATTTTCTTTATCCGGTCTATCATTTATGTGCATTTGGGTTGGTTCCAAGTCTTTGCTATTGTGAACAGTGCTGCAATAAACATACGTGTGCATCTGTCTTTATAGTAGAATGATTTATAATCCTTTGGGTATATACCCAGTAATGGGATTGCTGGGTCAAATGCTTTTTCTGGTTCTAGATCCTTGAGGAATTGCTACACTGTCTTCCACAATGGTTGAACTAATTTACACTCCCACCAACTATGTAAAAGCGTTCCCATTTCTCCACATGCTCTCCAACATCTGTTGTTTCCTGACTTTTTAATGATCGCCATTCTCACTGGCATGAGATGGTATTTGGCATGGTGGTTTTGATTTGCGTTTCTCTAATGACCAGTGATGATGAGCTTTTTTTCATATTTGTTGGCCACATAAATGTCTTCTTTTGAGAAGTGTCTGTTCATAATCTTCTCCCACTTTTTGATGGAGTTGTTTGTTTCTTCTTGTAAATTTGTTTAAGTTCTTTGTAGATTCTGGATATTAGCCCTTTGTCTGATGGATAGACTGCAAAAATTTTCTCCCATTATGTAGGTTGCTTGTTCGCTCTGATGATAGTTTCTTTTGCTGTGCAGAAGTTCTTTAGTTTAATTAGATCCCATTTGTCTAGTTTGGTTTTTGTTGCAATTGCTTTTGGTGTTTTAGTCATGAAGCCTTTGCCCATGCCTATGTCATGAATTGTATTGCCTAGGTTTTCTTCTAGGGTTTTTATGGTTTTAGGTCTTACACTTAAGTATTTAATCCATCTTGAGTTAATTTTTGTATAAGGTGTAAGGAAGGGGTCCAGTTTCAGTTTTCTGCATATGGCTAACCAGTTTTCCCAACATTATTTATTTATTAAACATTATTTATTTTCTCCATTGCTTGTTTTTGTTATGTTTGTCAAAGATCAGATGGTTGTAGATATGTGGCATTATTTCCGAGGCCTCTGTTCTATTGTTCCATTGGTCTATATATCTGTTTTGGTACCAGTACCATGCTCTTTTGGTTACTGTAGCCTTGTAGCATAGTTTGAAGTCAGGTGGTGTGATGCCTCCAGCTTTGTTCTTTTTGCTTAGGATTGTCTTGGCTATACGGGCTCTTTTTTGGTTTCATATGAAATTTAAAGTAGTTTTTTCTAATTCTGTGAAGAAAGTCAATGGTAGCTTGATGGGGATAGCATTGAATCTATAAATTACTTTGGGCAGTATGGCCATTTTCATGATATTGATTCTTCCTATCCACGAGCATGGAATGTTTTTCCATTTGTTTGTTTCCTCTTGTATTTCCTTGAGCAGTGGTTTGTAGTGCTCCTTGAAGAGGTCCTTCACATCCCTTGTAAGTTGTATTCCTAGGTATTTTATTCTCTTTGTAGCAATTGTGAATGGGAGTTCACTCATGATTTGGCTCTATGTTTGCCTGAGTATTTTTATGTCACAGAGTACATTGAAAGTTATGATGCCTGCACAACACACAAGGGTAAGCAGATAAGGCTGCTCATCAGGAAGGGCCACAGCCCAAGCCCTGCCCTGACACCCTGACAACAAGACCATCAATTCTTCTGCATACCAGTGCCCAGTCAGCAGTGCATTGCAATGAGGAGAGAGGTATATGCTGCAGCACCCGTGGAGAAGCTCTGGAATGGAGGGCTGATGATATGTTTTCACAGCATTGAAAGAAGATAATTTTAAGTAGAATTGTATTCCCAGTTAAACTGTCACTCAAGAATGGAAACAAAATAAAGACATTTCCAATAAGGTTAAAGGGAATTTGTCACTCACAGATGATCTCTAAGAGTAAGAGAAAGAAGGATAATTTTGAAAGCAAATCTAAACCAGAAATAGCTGTGTAAAAGACACAATGATAATAACTAATTTAAGGTGTATTAAGTTTTAACACACCTTTTAACTAATAATAACTAATTTAAGGTGTCTTAAAACTATGTGGAATTAAAATACAGAAGAATGTAACGTACAATGAAAGTCTATAACGTAACCTAAACTACTTTATCCTCCTTTCAGTTTTCAGAAGCTTAGAGACACTGATAATCTTTAGACTTTAAATCAACTCCACATGTTAAAATTGGGGAATAACTATTGAAAATATTAGAAACAAAATGTGTGACTTCTCTATCAACAGAAGAGGAAAAAGATAAAGAAAATTAAATTAATTCAATAATAAATAAGAAAAAATGAATGATTCGATGAAAAATGTGAAAAGGAAATAAACAGGCAATTAACAAAATATCAGTATAACTGACCAGGGGAGTAATTGAAAAAAATACCATCAAAAAAACTTGAAGAAATACACATTAAAATGATACATGTTTTTGGCCTATCAACCTGGCAAATTTTTGTATGATTAAAGATGATTTCTCTTAATGTATAAGTGGTATTAAAAAATCAACAAAAAAACAGAATAATTTAGCACAGTATAATCCAAAATAAATGTGGACTTAAAATAGTAAATAAATTATCTATGAATAAGCAAAGAAATCAATAAACAAAGAAAATGTTTAAGGTCACAAATAATATTAAAAGGCACATTAACATCGCAAGACAAAATTTGAGAACATTTTTTAAATATTCAGTGATGGTGAAAGGGTAATAAAACAGGCTCTCACAATCTCTCTGGAAAAAATTTGGTAATATATAGCCAAAGTTTTCAAAATATGACTGACTCTTGACTTTGCAATTTTACTCATCAAATGGAGCTGCTCTGTTTATCTGTTTATTTGCTACACACCTATGTATGATTTTGTTTCATGAAAGGATTCCAGTGTTTAAAATAAAATTGTAAAACTTCAGACTAAAATAAACTATGAGACATCCATTTATACCGTGACATACATGACTAACATTCACAATCATGTGAAGTGGTCCATTGAAAGGAAAGATGTTAATAAGATGTTAACTGAAAAAAATAGCTCATAAAACTCTATGAAAATGCATATGGATTTTATTTTAGAATGTCAGTGTGTGTGTTGTATATATGCCTAGAAAAGCATTCAGAAGGATATACACAAATGTGGGTTTTTTTGTTTGTTTTTGTTTTGAAATAGAGTCTCACTCTGTCACCCTGGCTGGAGTGCAGTGGGGCGATCTCAGCCCACCGCAACCTCTGCCTCCAGGGTTCAAGTGATTCTCCTGCCTCAGCCTCCCGAGTAGCTGGGATTACAGGCACCCACCACCACACCCAGCTAATTTTTGTATTTTTAGTAGAGACAGGGTTTCACCATGTTGGCCAGGCTGGTCTCGAACTCCTAACCTCAGGTGATCCTCCTGTCTCAGCCTCTCAAAGTACCGGGATTACAGGCATGAGCCATCATGCTCAGCCCTAATAATGTGTTTTTAGTAGTTTTCTCTGATTGACTAGAACTCTGGGAATTTATGTTTTCTTGTTTGTGTAATGAAAGTCTATATTTCAGATTTTTGTAATGGGAGCATGTCTTGCATTTGAAATAAGAAAAGTTTATTTTGAATTTTTAAATTCAGTGTCAGCAGATTAAGGACCTGGACTAACTTTATCCACTCGATCCCCTACATTACCTTCTTGCCCACTGCACTCTAACTTCCTGCTTCATTCCAACCTCTACCAATACACCATGCTTCTATTTATCTACCACCTATTGTTGACACTCAGTTTGCTTCCCTTGACCTCTGACCTCAGCTCTCCCATTTCTTCTCTCATCTCACTCCTTCTCTCACCAGGCCTTCCTGTAGTCTCATGGGCAGTGATACCCCTACCCTCACTCCTACTCTGTCTGTCTCAGATTTTTGCAAAAGTTTCCAACAGCAATGAGGATACCTGCCTATTTGGATGATGCAATTTAATGGGTAAAATCACAGACTCTTAGGAGTCACTAATCTGACCCACTGTCCAAGTATAGGAAGTCCATCCTCAAGCCAGCCTCCGCTGGAAAACTATAGAGCCAAAAACCAACTACCCGCCAAAATGTCCCCCTTTGAACACAGAATAATCTGAATATACACAAGAATATAAGAACATTCATTACATTTAGTGACTTCCATCTATGCACTCCTTAAGGCCATATGGATACATTCAATTTGACTTCTTCACAACAGCCTTTCAATATTTGAAAACAACTATTATGTCCCTTTTAGTTTTCTGTTTTTCTATTTCTTTTCAACCCTTCCTATGTGACATGGTTTGCAGCTTAGCTTCAATAGATAAATTTTAGTTCAGTGATGTTCCATTTAAAATAGATCACTTGAAACCCATTAGTTTTCTAAATGTGTTTTGACAGTCCAGCAAACAAAAGGCTTTACTTAACTTGCAGAGTAGTTTTGCACATTTAAAGCTGAAGAACACAACCGTTTTAATTTTATTATGCCATTTCATTTTGTTTTTGGAATCAGGTAACAATGTTGCCCTAAAACTCTAAGAGATTGAGCAAGATCTGTTGATACCAAACATAGTTTTTAAGATGAGAGGCATAAAAAATGAGACACTAAAAATTAATAATCTATGAGTGCTTTTCTAGCTAACTCTTCTGAGTGTTTGAGAGGAAGGAAGAAACAAAATGTGTGTGTGTGTGTGTGTGTGTGTGTGTGTGTGTGTGATAATTACTAATTGTTGAGGAAAGGCCTAATTTGGGGCCAATGTTAGAGTTCTTTAGTTGTTAAAATATATATATATATTGACTTTGAAGGCCTGTGTCAATTCCATATTCAACACTTGCTTGCTGTTTTGACTTCAGGTAAGTTATTTCCTGGTTGGTAAAACTTTGTACAATCTTTACTAACAATGGTCGAAGGATTATATTAAATCGTGTTTATACATTTCAACGAATAGTGTCTAGTATATAGTGAATACTCGATAATTAGTGCCTAGTAAATACTTATTGCTAGACCTTTCTAGTGCCCAAAATCAAGCTCATGCCACTTGGAGGCCCCCCTTTGAGTTTTGGAATCAGATTGCACTCATCCCTCCTCCCAAATGTGTTGTTGACCATGTGGATTTTATAATTAACTAAAATCCTCATATTTCTTTCTCATGAATTAACAGTGTCTCATTTTCCAAATCCCACTATCCAAATCTCACCCCCACCTTCCTATGTGGTGGTGCTAGGTGTTATGCAAATAGGCCCAATTCCAGATAGATATTACCTAGAAAACCAACATCTGTGGTTCAATCTGCAGGAGTAGAGCTAAAAATGGAAACTGAGTCAACATGCAGGAGTCAGGCAGAAGCAGCAAAAAATGGCACCAGGGTCAGGAGCTAAGGGGTATTCTATGTGGCACCAGAAATAATGGCAAAATCCCTGCGACATGCCTTTATTGGACATCAGGCATGTGGTGCTCGTGTGGTTTTGGCTGCCACTGATACGAGTTAGCTACTGTTGACTGACAACCTGGTGCAAGGCATTGTGCTAAATACTCTCCTTGCATTTTATCATTTCTCTCTCTGAATACTCCCAGGAGGTTGGTATTACTACCTACTTTACCTATAAAAAGTCAAAAGCTCAGAGCATTTAGGTCACTCCCCAAGGTCACACAGTAAGAAAGGGGTTAAGTCAGGGGCTGTTAGGCTTTTTCTGATTCCATGGGCTCTGCTGTCCTCAAAAGGACAGTTTGTGTTAGACTTTCACGCGTTGATAATTGTGTTATTCACTTTTTTGATCCCAAGTTTGGGGCTTCCCATTTCTCTTTTGGATGGAGGAAACAGGCCACTACATTTTGCTAGTGGATGTTCTGGTCATAAGTTGTAAGAGAACGTCCTCTCTGTTCTCAGTATAACCCCCAAACTTGGATTTATCCTGGGTTCTCCCAACTTTCCTCTACCTGGTCCTTCTCTCTTCTATATTTGCTCTTAGTTAACTTCTCCTTGAGATCACGGTGGTCCTTGAAAGCTGCAAGGTAGTTCTTTGAGAGGGTTACATTCCAAAATATATGCTAGAAGTTGTTATTCCGAAACATATGCCTTTCAGCACCACAGGGTCACTCCTTTGCGACAAGAAACATCCACAGTTCTTCCAATAAACAGCTTTCCAGCTTTCTCACATTACAGACCAGTAGCTCTTTGAAAAGTGAGAACATTCCTTCTCAAGACTGGATTTTGCATTTTTCTGTTTTCATTTGGAAAAGAGTGATATGCCATCATCACAAAATGCAAAGCAGAAGGGAGAGTAGGAGCCTGGGCGGGGTGGGGCTTGGCCTCAGCGGAGCCTGCTGTGGGCGATATTGCTGTGCTGGTGCAGTTGCCAGCTGCATGCAGCTCTCTAGGAGCAGGTGCTCAAGGGTGACATCGCCTCTATGAAGAGGAAAGCAATGTCACATCCTCTTGCCCTGGCTTGAGGCCCTCTGTCTCTGGCACCTACTGCGAGTAGAGTGAGGAGAAATGAACAGTCATACATGCAATTTCGTTTGGCTCAAGTCATCTCAGCATCTGTAAAGCAAGAATACATCCATCACCAAATAAAGTCATTATCGAAGCAGCTGTTACCCAGACATGACTCTCAGCTGGGGAGGTGGGAGAGCAATTTATCTCTTAGCAGCAGCTTGCCAACATCTAACCTGTGATTTACAGAGGAGAAGAAATCCTCAGAATATAAAGTTCAGGCAGACATATAAGGAACGACTCTTCAATTCTTCTTTAAAAAATATCCACTGTTTTTTTAATATGTAAAATACTCAGAGAAAATTTAGAAAGTTCAAAAACAGCTACCCAGGGGAAAAAGTTATATCTATCAAGAAAATAACTATCATTAGTATTTAATATCTATTCCTTCCAGGCAAATAAAACCGAGAATATTCTGTATATTTATATGTACTTGTATCACCAGTTGAATGGAATCAGCTGGGGAGAATGAATGTGTCATACACTTGCCCTCGAAGTAGCCAGGTTTCCTCGGGGTCTCCTCCAGTGATCCCATTCATCTTCTTCTGAAGTTTAGTATCTTGTTTCCTGTGACCATTCCTCCTGACCTCTGGAAAAGCCTCCTGGCAGGTCTAGCTGCTCTTGACTTCACACACAAGATATCTCTGTATGTTTCTCAATATTCAGCATTCATGGGTGAGAAGGACAGCAAAATTAAGTAAATCCTATATATCACATGGAGGAAAACTGCAGGAAATACTTCGAGTCAGGCGCAAATGAGAAGATGCAGGATGCTAGCAGGCCGTTCACAGACCTCCACTTGAAGAACAAAGAACATAGAAATACTGGCCAAGTCAGGCTAGATTTAGATCTGCTTCCCTTATGCTGAGTAATTGGAACTCACTGCAATTCCATTGGAGTACTTTTGCTCAGCCCTCTTTAAAAGCTCTTCAAACAAAAGGGAGATATACAAGGCATACTCCTTAGGGGAACCCATGAATGCTAATATATATCATCCTCTAGGGCCGGGCATTATTGACATTTAGGGCCAGATAAGTCTGTTGTGGAGCTGTCCTGCATGTTGTGAGATGTTTAGCAGCATCCCTGGCCCCTCCCCACTAGACACCAGTAGAACCTGCCCCTCTCCTCCTAGTTGTGACAACCAAAAATGGCTCTAGACATTGCCAAATGTCCCTTGGGGGCAAAATCACCCCAAGTTGAGAACCATTGAGCTACATATGCAATAATCCTACTTGCAAATCACTGGAAAACATTTAGTAACAGCATCCCTAGGGTCACTAGGGCTGAGAGCATCACAGCTTTCTGGGATTGGAGAGAGAAACAACATAAAAATGGATCCACATAGCTCATTTATTTAAATCCTCTCAACAACGTTCCAAAGCAGGCATTATTTCCTTCATTTAACAGGTGAGAAAACTGAGTCTCAGAGGAGGTAAGTAACTTGCCCAAGATCACGTAGCAGGTAAACAGCAGAGCTCCTTCCTCTGCAATAGTGTATCTGGCCAGACAAGATACACTAAGATAAGATAGTGTTCCTGGATCTCAGGCAAGGAAATCTTAGAAATTCTAAATGTATAAATTCCAAATCAGAAGACCTAGAGCATGAGGAGATGGGCTTGAATGGAGGCCAACTTTAGTGACACCAAAACTGAGTAATTCCACAAAGATTTTACCCATTTCTAAATCCTCTGGTCTGTTTAGAATTACTTTGTCAGCAAAACCATCATTAGAGTATTTTGTGTACTGATTAGACCCTGCAATTAAGCCTCCTTTGATAAAGGCACGTTAACAATAATTTTAAATCCTATTACCGTCAGCATGACATCCACTTGAGGCTGTTTTTCAAACAAGTGGCAGTGATTTGCCCAGGGATGTCAGTGTCAGAGTTCATTGCCAGAAGTCTCTGCAGTGGCATCTTCCTCTCCCATTCCTGTCATCCCCTCCAGACACTGTCTGTTCACAGCATGTTAAGCTCAAAGTGCCTTCATACAGGGAAAACCCCGGTGCATCTCTCAAGAGCCCAGACATGCCATGTGTCTAAGTGTTGGCCTGAATCACATAGCAACAGAAGATTGAGTGTCTAATCAGATTAGTGAGAGGAAAGGCTCTTGGGCCATGGCCTGCAGTCACTTGACGTGAATTCTCCTGTATTAATAGAAGTCATAGGTGACTTGTGCAGTCCCTGCTTCATTGTGGAGGGATAAAAATAGAGAGATTGACGGAGATTATTAAAAAGCCTCTGGGCCCCAAAGCCTTCCATGGTCGCTCAGATCTCTTCTAGTCTTCCTTTGAATAAAACATATGCGCCGGGCATGGTAGCTCATGCCTGTAATCTCAGCACTTTGGGAGGCCGAGACGGGCAGATCATTTGAGGCCAAGAGTTCGAGACCAGCCTGGCCAACGTGGTGAAGCCCCGTTTCTACTAAAAATACAAAAAATTAGCCAGGCTTGGTGGTGCGTGCCTGTAGTCCCAGCTACTTGGGAGGCTGAATCAGTTGAACCTGGGAGGTGGAGGTTACAGTGAGCTGAGATCATGCCACTGCATTCCAATCTGGGTGACAGAGTGAGACTCCATCTCAAAATAAATAAATAAATAAATAAAACATATGCTAAGCAAGACAGGAACTGTAAAAGCTGATCTCTCCAGACTTACTTCAACCAATGGAGGAGCCAGCCAGTCCATTTCCATTGCTTAAAATGACACCATGCCCAGAAAAGTCTGCTGAGTCATGCCAAGTGAGGCAGCACAAGGCAAGACCAGTGGTATGGAATTAATTCTAGAATTACTTCTGGACATCGACCTGGACCCAGTACTAACCATCCTTTTTCTGACTCAACAGTCCCAAGTGACTCTGAGGTTACCTGCTTGATTGATTAAATTGATGGTGGAGACATTACAGGGCTAAATGAGCACAGGGTGGGCAGGGTCGGGGTGGAAGGAACAGATCCGGAGGAAGATGTTTGCATTTATTTAGGACATAGGAGTGCGAGCACCTGTGGGACATTCCAGGAAATATACCATGGGAGGAGGTGAGCTTTCTCTGCCACAACCCCACACTGACATGCCATTCTCCCCATTCACTTGAACCCACCAGGTCCCTGCTCCCTTATCTAGTCAGACTTCTAATTGAAAGGGGGACCTATAGGGAAATGGCAAGGCAGGGTCTTACAATAAGATTTTTGGGGGGGTGCGAAATGAAGGGAGAAGAAGGAAGCTACTGGCTTCTTTGCATTTGAGACCAACCCTTCAAATTCTGGAAGAGCAACTGGGCTACAGCTTTGACCTCCAAGCTCAGTTACGAGGGCCTCAGTTCTTGCCCCCGAAGGACCCCTGGGTATGGAAGTGTCCATTGCTCCACAAACAGCAACTTACTTATTTTCATGTGCTTTTCTTTATTGATATTATTATTTTTAATAACTGTGATGGTTTGAGTGTTTGTGTCACTCCAAAATTCATGTTGAAACTTAATCTCTAGTGTAATACTATTAAGAGGTGGGGTCTTTAGGAGGTGATGAGGCCATAAAGACTCCTCCTTCATGAGTGGGATGAAGGCCTTTATAAAAGAGGCTTCAGGGAACATTTGGCCACCTGAGAATGCAGCAAGAGGCGCTTATAAGACGCCTAATGCTGGTGCCTTGATCTTGCCTTGGACTTACCAGTCTTCAAAACTGTAAGCAATAAATTTCTGGTGTTTATAAATTACTCAGTCTAAGGTATTTTGTTATAACATCACAAACAGACTAAGACAATATCTCGACTTTAACATGCTTTTTTATTGGGTCATTTTAGTGTTCCTTATCCTTTTGATTTTTGTTTCTTGCAATATTTTTTTGCCTTTCTAAAGTGTCTAGAAACTTTAGAGAGTATTTAACTGCTTGCCCATTCAATCATTAACCTTCTGGGTTTTAGAGCCAGAGCTTCCTTTTTTATTATTTTTTCATGCCTTCATCTTTGACATTCTAGCTTACATCATAGTATATAAATTTAGGTTTGTTTTGGTTTTCATTTTAGCTTTTGAGGTTCAGGTTTTGTTTTTAATTGTTTAAATTTTTATTTAAATCTTTCCTTTTATCTATTTGAATTTTTATTTTAATCATTTTATTGATTCATTCAAAAGAACTTTTTTTTTTTAACCTTAAATTCTGGGATACATATGCAGAATGTGCAGGTTTGTTACATAGGTATACATATGCCATGGTGGTTTGCTGCACTCACCAACCCTCATCTAGGTTTTAAGCCCCACATGCATTAGGTATTTGTCCTAATGCTCTCCCTCCTCTTGCCCCTCATCCTCTGACAGGCCCTGGTGTGTGATGTTTCCCTCCCTGTGTCCATGTGTTCTCATTGTTCATCTCCCACTTATTATTAAGAACATGCGGTGTTTGGTTTTCCGTTCCTGTGTTTGTTTGATGAGAGTGATGGCTTCCAGCTTCATCCATGTCCCTGCAAAGGACACGAATACATTCTTTTTTATGGCTGCAAAGTATTCCATGGTGTATATGTGCCACATTTTCTTTATCCGGTCTATCATTGATGGGCATTTGGGTTGGTTCCAAGTCTTTGCTATTATAAATAGTGCTGCAATAAACATACTTGTGCATGTGTCTTTATAGTAGAATGATTTATAATCCTTTGATATATACCCAGTAATGGAATTGCTGTATTTCTGGTTCTAGATCCTTGAGGAATTGCTACACTGTCTACCACAATGGTTGAACTAATTTACACTCCCACAAATAGTGTAAAAGTGTTCCCATTTCTCCACATGCTCTCCAGCATCTGTTGTTTCCTGACTTTTTAATGATTGCCATTCTCACTGGCATGAGATGGTATTTGGCATGATGGTTTTGATTTGCATTTCTCTAATGACCAGTGATTATGAGGTTTTTTTCATATGTTTATTGGCCACATAAATATCTTCTTTTGAGAAGTGTCTGTTCATATCCTTCTCCCACTTTTTGATGGCTTTTTTTGTGTGTATGTGAATTTGTTTACGTTCCTTTTAGATTCTGGATATTAGACCTTTGTCAGATGGGTAGATTGAAAAAATTTTCTACCATTATGTAGGTTGCCTGTTCACTCTGATGATAGTTTCTTTTGCTGTGCAGAAGCTCTTTAGTTTGATTAGATCTCATTTGTCAATTTTGTTGCAATTGCTTTTGGTGTTTTAGTCATGAAGCCTTTGCCCATGCCTATGTCCCAAATGGTATTGCCTAGGGTTTCTTCTAGGGTTAAAAGAACTTTTTATTCTACGTTTTAAAAATTTCTATCCTTAAAATTTTATCCTGTCTTTCCCAATCATTGTCTTAATAACATTTTCTTTTTAATTTCTCTTTAATAAATTAATTCTTATTTTAAGTCTGTTATTTTTTCCCATTTATTTGTTGTTGCTGTTGTTCATGTTATATAAAAAGCTAGGCTTTTTCATGAAGGTTCTAGATATATTTCCCCAAATTCTCGCACTAACCAGAGATTAGATTTCTTTTCTCTTCTAGCTGTACACTTTCTCTCTGGATAGACCCAATAGATTTTTTCATATAGATTTTTAGAAATGAATTCTAAAACAAAGTATATACACATACACACATTCACTCCTCTTACCTCATGAAACAAAATTTCTTCCTGGTCAATAATTCTTCCTCTGCAGATGGCATATTTGGAGGGCTGGAATAATGATGTGTCACTGCTTGACATTATAAAGAGGAAGGATGGGCTTATCTCTGCCTCCAAATAAGTCAAAGAACAATAGACAAGAGGGATTCCAATGGGCTATAGTCTTGTCCAGGGAGAATAGATGTCATGGGAGCAATGGAACAGGACATTAGACCAATTAATAGAGGTAATCTGAATGCTAAGTTAGAGTTGAGAGGAAAGAGCAGTTTGAGAGAGAGTTCTTGATCTCTACCATGTGCTGAAGACACCATCCTAAATATAGACATTGCTTCCTTTCATCCTTATAATGACAACTCTGTGTGGAAGGTATTACCCCCATTTTACAGATTAGAAAACTGAGGCTTAGAGAGGTTAAAAATTTGTTCATGACCACATAGGTACTAACTGTTAGAACCAGGGGATGAACTAATGCTCTCTGGTTCTAAAGTCTGTGCTCTAGATACTATCCTCCCCTTCCTCCCTGGGGCAAGATGAAAGAGGAAAAGATTGGAAAGCAAACAGCAGAACATGGAAAATGTTCTCCAAATACATAACCAGGGAATTTAAGAACTCCGAGGTAAAGAGGAGCTCTACTATATGTGTTTGCTGCATGGGAAATCTGGAGATGAATGGGAGGAAGAAGACCAGGACATTCACCATTGACCAGAGATAAGGCACACAAGGGAGAGAAGGGGATCACAGTAGGACTAGAAGTAGTAACAAACCTTGTCTGCTGGACTCATGCCATTCAAGTGGGAAGTAGTCCCCGGCTGGTGGAGAGGAGTGCAGTTTCCTACGGCTGTCATAACAAACTGCCACAAGCTGTATGGCTCAACTCAATATTCTCTCACAGTTGTGGACCTGAGAAGTCCAAAATCAAGGTGTCAGCAGGGCCACGGTCTGCTTCCCAGCCCTTGGTCATGACAGGCATTCCTTAGTGTTCCGCAGCTTGTAGCTGCATGACTCCATCTCTGCCTCCATCATCACATGGCCACCCGCCCGCTGTGTGTGTCTTCACATGGTGTTCACCTCTCTGCTCTGTCTCTCTGTGTCTCTTCGCCTCTTCTTATAAGGACACCAGTCAGATTAATGGCATACCCTACTCCATTATTATCTTCTCTTAAATTCATAAATTACATTGACAACAGCCTTATTTCCAAATAAAGTCACATTCTGAGTTTCAGGAAGAACATGAATTTTGGGGAGCACTAGCCAACCCAGTGCATGGTAAAAAGCAAAGTAGCAAAACCTGGAAGAGCCTGAAAGACTCTATCACCAGAATCTCAACCTGGAATTCTCAAACTCGGCTGCACTATGGAATCGCCTAGACTGCTTTAACCAATCTTGCTGCCTGGACCCACCTCTAGAGATTCTAATTTAATTGGTGGCAGTACAGCCAGGGCTTTGGAGTTTTCTAAAGCTTCTTAGGTGATTCAAATGTGTAGCCAGGATTGAGAAGCACTGCATGGAAGCTGGTGTAGTTGAGAAGTCAGCCAGGCTCCAGTTCATAATGAGTCAGACAGTTGGGGTGGTTTTATCTCATAGCCCCTTAAATTCAGAAAGCTATTAGATTAGAGTGTGAGGAGCTCTGGACTTGGTCTTACACACAGGTTTAGGTTTAGCTCCCTTTTCATTAGTCATTTACCCTTTCTGAACCTCAGATTCTTCTCTAAAATGAAACAGTTGGACTAGATGTGATCTGAGTATCATTGGTGCTATTAAAAAACACTCTATATCACTTTATCACATTCATTATTTGGAAGTATTGGGCATCTGCTTAAATGGCTTCTTAACCTCAGTGACTTCCACCAAAAAATAAGAATAAATCTTGGGTAAGCAGCCTACCAATTTATACACTGGGTAGACGTAGAACCCATGTTCATTTTTTTAAACCACTATCTTCTTAGAACATGGCATAGTGTCTGGCACATAAGGAGCACTCACAATTAGCTGTTCACTCTCTGATTGGTGTCTGTATAAGGAACATTCCAAAGCAGGATAACCTACCCCAACTCCCACTCAGATCTGTGGCCATGGGAGCAAATCCAATGCCAATAACTAACACTTGGTCTGACATTTTGAAAATAATAAGCTCTGGCTCCTCCTTTTGCCAGCTGAAAAGTGTGTAGAAGTTTAATCCTTCTTCCTGAACCTCAGTCCTCCCATCTGTAAGATGGGAGTGATAATTCTTACCTAGTGAAGGAACAGTAAAGGTTGTAGATAAGTAAATTTTGTAGCATGATGGTTGGCAATAAATACTGAATTATTTATGTATATGTACTGGCCCTATTATTGATATTTAAAAAAAAGAAAAGAAAAACCTCTTAGGGGTTATGAGGAGATTTACATCTAATTTCAGCCAGAGGACTACAGTATTGTTAAATAAAAAACAGGAAAGGGTCCCTTCTTAAGGTGTTACTGTTTAGTACTGTTAACATTTGGAATTGAAGTAAGTTACATCTATAGAAATGTTAGCCTTTGATAATGTTAGGCATTAACTTGTCACCAAACCTCACCTGTGACATAAAATATATGATGTAAAATATGTAACTATTTTTAAAGGTAGCTAATGGGATCAATAATATACTTTTTGTTCCTCATTGGTTATCTATTTTTCTGCCATAAATTTCCATAAAATTAGTGTCTTAAAATAATAAACATTTATCATTTCACACAGTTTCTATGAGCCAGGAAATCAGGAGAGGCTGAGCTAGATAGTTCAGTCTGTGGATCCCTCATGAGATCTTGTTCAAGGTGTCAGCTGGGGCTGCAGTAATCTGAAGGCTGGACTGTGGATGGAGGACCTGCTCCCATGTGGCTCGTCACATGGCTGGCATGCTGACACTGGTTCTTTGTGGGAGGCCCCAGTTCCTTGCCATGATGACCTCTCTGTAGGGCTCCTTGGGTGTCCTCAGGACACAGCAGCTGGCTTCCTCCAGAGGGGGTGACCCAAGAGAATCCAAGGTGAAAGTTTCAATGACATTGATGATCTAGTCACAGAAGTGGTACTTAATTGTGTCTGCAATATTCTGTTGGTTACTAAAGTCAACTATGTTTGATACAGGAAGAGAAGCACAAGGAATGAATCCTAGGAGATGGTGATTATTGGGGCTTATCTTGGTGCAGACCCCCTTCATCATTATCTTTGTTAAAAACATAAATTCCTGGGCCCCATCTGCATTTTTAGCAAGGCTCTTGAATAACTGCATGATCTACACTAAAGTTTGAGAAAAATTGCTTTATTGTACTTAGATATATCTACATATATACTTTTACATACATACAAAAACACTGAAGTTATAACTATTTGTTTTGGAGAGTGAGTTAGGGTGTCAGAGTAAATGTCACTTTTAAAATAATAAGTATGTGCTACTTTTATAACAAGAGTTTTAATTAAGTGATTTTAAAAATGTTATTACACAATCCCTTTGGATTATTGGGATGACCGAGTCTCTTTGACTTTAAGATAGAAAGTAGAACAAGTTATCAGAACATAGCCTCTAAATACTGAGACTATCTCCTACTACATTAAGACAGAAGTTAGAATTCCATGGAGTACCACTAAAGGAAACTCACCTGTTCTGGCCCTGCCCTATTCCTGTTCAACAAATTGGAAGCTAATCAAGGAGAGCCAAGGTGGCCCAGTTTCTCTGCCTTTCCCTGCCTCTCACTTAGCTTCTATACACATCTACAGCATAGAGATCAAACATTTTGGCAGAGATAAACATTTTGGCAAAGAGTTCATTGGTGCGAGTGAATGAGGATGTCCTTGTTTTAACACTCCAACTGTTTTCATTGTCCTACTTTTAACATTGTTACTCATGCCCCTTCTAGAGATGTTTCCAGATCAAAGCTCCCCAGCTGATTTTAATTGGTCAAGACTAAAAGCTAATCAGTCTTCTCTCCAGGGATTTTAGCCAAGGTCAGGCACTGAGCAATTGGGGTAAGTATAGAAAGAAGAATGGACGGGAGAGGAGGAAAGGAATGAGACCGGAAATTCGCAATTCACATATCTGGTGGGGCACTTGGATTAGGGCCTTGGGTCTATCTGGCTTGGTATTCTAATATCCATTATGGACACTTCTCAGTTCTTCAGAAAGTGTGGGGGCAGGGCCTCCGTGCCCAGAATCTCTTGTGTGCTGCGAGTCTCTGCCTCCATCCCTCTTTGTGTTTATCATTTGGGCACTTTTGCTTCACTAGGACAACCCTGTGGTTAATGCTTTTTTAAATTAATCCAGATGGCATTGCTAATTATCTCTTTAGGACAGAATCCTAGAAGTTGAATTACTAAATCAAAGAGTATGAATAATTTTGAGACCCCTGATTCATGCCCATTCATGAGGCAAGTGTTAGTTTTTCCTAATCAAATTATAAACAAGTGTTCTGTAACTGATATGTATTTATTGGCATATGAATAACAAATCATTGGAAATAGCAGGACTTTAAGCCCATTAATGTACATGAAGTTTTACTTCCTCCAATCCACTGTATTGGTTGAAATGTTTGAAACTGTTTGCTTACTGGTAGTCCCCAAGGCTTTCAAGGAGAATGTCAGGCTCTATGTAAAATTTGAGGATTCCTGATCCAGGGTACCCAAACCAATGTGGAATGTATAGTTCAGATGATCCAGCCTCTGTCAGCTGACAAATCAATGAAAAAGTCCATGCATCTTGATGGTTGTGGAAATGTAGGCCTTTGCATACAATATACTAACACTAAGGAAGGTTTTTTATTTAATTGAACTTTAATTCCCACACCATAAGATTCATCCTTTGAAAGTGCATTCCAGTGGTTTTTAGCATATTCACAGTGTTGTGCAACCAACACCACTGTCTAATTCTAGAATATTTTCATCACTTCAAAAAGAAACCCTATATTCATAGTGGTCACTTTCCATTTCTCCCTCCCTCCAGTCCCTGGCAACCATGTCTGCTTTCTGAATTATTTTGCCTATTCTGGGCATTTCATATAAATGGAACCACACAATATGTGACCTTTTGTGACTGGCTTTTTTTACTTAGCACAGTGCTTTTAAGGTTCATCCACATGGTAGTAGATATCAGTACTTCACTCCTTTTTAACACTGGGTAACATTTAATTGTATAGATATGCCACATTTTGGTCATTCATTCATCAGTGGAGAGCTTTCCATGTAAACTTTTAGGTATAAAATTCATTGAGAAAAGAATGCTAATCATAATCGTACATTTGACAAATCCTCACCAAGTGAGTAACCAGTATACAGATCCAGAAACAAAGCATTACCAGCACCCCAAGAGCCCCTGGGGTCCCTTTCCATTCCCTAATCACCCTCCAAGCATAACCTTTTAACTCTATAAATTAGCCTTGCCTGTTCTAACTAACTCCTTAGGTTAGTTTTGTCCGTTTTTGAAATTTTTACAAATGAAATCACGCTGTATGGATTCTTTTCTCTTTGGTTTCTTTCACTCAACTTTATATTTTTGAGATTGATTCCTTTTGCTGCATATGGTTGTAGTCTTTCTCAGTGCTGGATGGGTTTCCCTTGTGTGAACACATACCACAATTTAATCATCCATCCTACTATTTGGGTTTTTATTTTGGTTATTGCTACTTCTGCTGCTCTTAATTCTTGCACACATTCTTGGTGAATATAGGTACACGTTTCTGTTGACTATATATCTAGGAGTGCAAATGCTAGCTCCTAGTGTGTGCCAATATTCAGTGTTCACAGGTACTGCAGAATAGTTTCCCAAAATAATTATGTCAGGTTACATTCTCACCAGCAATGTGAGTTCCAATTGACTCATGTCCTTGCCAACACAGAGTATTGTCTGTTTTTGTCATTTTCGCCATCCTGGTGAATGTATACTGGTATCACCATTGTAGTTTGAAATTATTTCTCTGTTGACTATTGAATTTCAGAACCTTTTCATATAGCTAGTGACCATTTGGAAGACCAGGTTTTTGAGTGTCCATTCAATGGTTCCCCCATATTTCTATTGGATTATTTATCTGTTCCTAATTAAATTGTATAAATTCTTTATATTCTGAATTTGAATATTTTATTTGATATAGGTCTTATAAATATGTTCTATGCTGTGACCTACCTTTTCCACTCTTACTGGTGTCTTATGAAATAGTTATTAATTTTAATGTAGTCCAGTTTTCCTTTATGGCTAGTGAATTTTTTAAGAGATAGGCTCTTGCTATGTTTCCCAGGCTGGATTTAAAGGCCTGGGCTCATTGAACCTCCAGCCTCAGCCTCTGGAAGTGCTGGGATTACAGGTACATGCCACCAAGCTTGGCTAATTTAAAAAATATATTGTGTCTAAGAAACCTTTTTCTTCCCCAGGTCTTGAGATTGTGTTTTGACATTGAAATGCTTATTACTTCTCCAATTCATACTAAATGGTAAACGTACTTCTCTTATGGCCTCATCAAAAGGGATACTCAATGTATTAGAGATGTTCTGAATGGAAATAAGAACAAAGGAACAAATCATAGCGTACAATTTATCAACACCTGGCAGAAAACTGCAGTCCTCTGTTAGCCTTTAAAGGAATCCAATCCAGGGTTATCTCAACTAGTGTTCCTTCCTGTATCTCTAATTCTTTCCAACTTGTATATCATACTCATTTGTGGCAGCAATTAGTTTGACTCATTAATCTGTGTCTTTTCATCTGTGTATAAACCATACTTCATGTCCTATTAAGTCAGTTTGTAGCTGGTCCAGACAGGAGTAAGGAACTTTCTGGTAAGAGCTGCTCAGCAATGTTTTGATAGATTTATCTCCCCATCTGAACCCTTTTTGAAGATGCCAAGTGTTCTTTCAATTACCAATCTGGTGACACTTTGAGCATCATTATAATTTATGTTGGAGAGAGTCTAGGGGGCAGGGAAAAGAAATTAACCAGATTTTCAGTGACATTGCACTGTCACATGAAACAGAAGGACTGTACACAGGCCAGCTTCTCTCCAAGGGTCACAATGCCTTCTCCAGATCACCCGATATGCACAGTATTGGTATCAAGCTAACAGTGATGACTGATTCTGACAATGTCACACTGTAAAATGCAAAACATTATCTTCCTCCAAATTAATTGATGCTAAACATAAGCAGAGTCACACAATCGGATTGTGTAAGAAGGAATGATTCACTGGGTGCTCAGAACAGCTGGCCAATGCATCAGAGGGTGTCTCGTGCCCTTCAGAGCTCAGCACCTGCATTTCGTAGGAATGGGAGGCTCTGTTTAAGCAAGCTTCCTTAGGAAGCATAACAAGACTCACAAAATGGGGCTGATGGGAGAATTAGGACAGCAAGGGAATGAGAGACACAGACAAAATGGCATGTATCCACCCTGGTGAACTCCTTAATTCATTCACACAGCAGATGTGGGATATTGACTAGGACTGAAAATCATGGGATTGCTTCCTCAGAGGCTGGGTAAGAGTGTGGATTGAGGAAATACGACAAAATACATTTGATCTTGTCTCCAAAATATCCAATTCTCTCAAAGTTTGAGAGAAACCTGTAAAGAGAAAGCTAAGAGTATAAGAGTTGCTTGTTAAAAACTGCCAGGTGTGAAATTCAAGGATTCCCAAATACTATCCAGTAATAATCATATTTCTTTTCTAGCTTATACAACAATATTTCAATAAAATAATCTATGAGAATGTTTCCTAACACTCTTCAGAAAGGGCCAGGGGTGTTTGGGGGGAGAGGAAACTAGAATTAGCCACCTGCTGAAGGGAAGGGCACTTACCTGGGCACCAACATCTTGAGAGCCTCTTAGGTGGGAGCCATGGGGTTCGGATGTGCTTTTTAAGGGAGGAGGTCCTCTCTGGTCCCCTTTGCCAGCTTAGGGCCTTGTTCTTGACTTTTTCTGCCTGGGCTTCCCTTCCTTGCCCCTTCCCACGGCCTGCTGTTTTCACCCTTCAATCTCAGCAAATGCCACTCTGCAGAGAGACCTTCCCTCCCACCCTATCAAGAGAAGTCGCCTCCCACTCCAGCCCTATAGCTAGTTACCCTCATTCAGGTCACCTGTTTATTTTTTCTGTGCATGTTATCATAAAATGCAATTGCCTTTTAAAGTATTCATTTACTTTGCATGAAGCTTGTATGAGGTAGGGACTTTGCCACTGTTGCTCACTGCTATATTCATAAAGCCTAAACCAGGAGCTGGTACTGCAGATGATCAAATGTTTGCGGAATAAAAGACTGACAATGACAAAAATGGGTTGAGAACTACCGACCAACATCCCAGAATTTAAGTGACATAATTGACTAAAGCATCAATAAATTACAAGTTCTGAAGATAGAGAGTCATTTCTGATAATAAATGTACAGACTTTCTCACGGTGAAGTTGGCGTGGTGTATTAGTTATCTATTGCTTTGTGGTAAATGCCGGTAAAACTCAGCAGGTGAAAATGATAATCATTTATTATCTTACAGTTTCCGAGGGTTCAGGGATCCAGGACTGGCCAAGCAAGGCGACTCCTGCTTAGGGTCTCAGATGACGTTGCAGTCAAGCTGTCACTTGGAGCCGCAGGATTCACTGAACGTGCAGGATCCACTTCTAAGCTCACTCTCATGGTGTCTGATAAAAGACATCAGTTCCTCCCCAAGCTGCCTCCCCATAGGATGGTTTACAGAATGGCTTCCCCTGAGCCAGGTGATCCGAGACAGAGACAACACAGACAAATGAGAGAGTGCCCCCAGACAGAGGCTGCACCCTTCTTCAACCTAATCTCAGAAGTGACGTGTCATTACTTAGGCCATCTGCTATGGGTCACACAAAGCAACCAGGCACAACATTGAAGGGGGCTATACCAGGGTGCAGATACAGGGGGCAAGATCATTGGGTATCATCTGAGAGGCTGGCCACCCCATGTGGCCAAAAGAGGGCTCTCCATTCTGGTCTAGTCTGGTTCCCTCATCTCTCTGGCTAGTCTAAGATCTGCTGATCATTAGGGTACATCCTATTCTATTCTTGCTCCAAGTTCATCTGTCTTGAGATGTCTGTTTTGAAGCAGGGTCCCTCATTCTCAGCTTGTGAGTGAACTCACTATTCACTTTAATTATACACATTTTCAGTGATACAGTGATTTTACTTCCCTCAAATATAGCCTGCAAAACACTGGCCACTGATTACTTTTATCCTGAAGTGGGTTTTATTTATTAATTTGTTAATTAATTAATTGGTTTATTTTTGGTAGCATGTTGCCTCTGTGCTCTAATTGAAGCCTCTTTATTCTGTAACATCAGTGTTGGTCCTGGGTTCAGCCTGCCCTGTGGAGTGGGGAGTGGAGTTCCTTCTACTCTCTTTGGTCTGGGCTGAAAGTGGCAGACCTTTCAGCAGAAACACGTGGTACTGTGAAATATCATATGTGGCCAGTTAAGCGTTTGCCTTTCTGCAGCAGTCAGAGATAGAATCATTTAACTAATGATTTCACGGATGGACACCACATTGTATGCAGAACAATAAATTCCAAAGTTGGTTCATCTGAAGAACTCCCTGGGCAGCTGCTGAAAAAAAGCCCATTTCCTAGATATGATTCCAAAATATTTGGGTTCATTTTGTCAATCTTCACTTTCAAGCTCCTTTGGTGATTTTGATGATCAGAGAAGTTTGGAAACACTTGGGGTAGGCTAACGTAAACATAGGAAGTAGTAGAGAGGCATTAAAATGAAGACATATCAACATTTCATATGTGCTAACACATGTCCTGAAAGCAAATGAGATGCTGTCTATTTCTGTAACTTGCTTGGGCAAAGTCCTGAGAATGAATTCCCCGACCATATTGGCTTTCCCCCACTTTTGTAGCCCCCAAACACCTAACGTACATGTTTTCTCTTTCTCAGTGGGTAGGGAGATGGGAAAATCTGACCCTTCCAAATCTCACAGAATGGATTCTTCAACTATAAAGGGATTTTTTTACCAGAAGAAATGGGAAGAGAGAACAGGATAAACAAATACAGATGGACACCTGAGCATGCCACCGTGGAGAAATTGCCAACGGCTGGCATTATATATTCATTCATCCGTTCAGTTTGTGGCTTTTAGTAGTGCAGTCCGGCTTAGAAAGAGGAAAAGACAACAGGCTAAACTACCTCTTCAAGTCTCTTCTGAGAGGTAGATGATGCCAAACTTGAAAATATTGAACAGTGTCACACCCAATTTCTGTTCCTGGAGGGATGTCTAATGGTGCTGCAGAGAAAACATCTTGGTGCCTGTGTTTAAATACAATGAGGGATGATTTCAGCTCTAGCTTTAAGTCAGAAATGATTTTTCCCTCCAAAAAGAATTTTAAACTTGCCTACAGTATGCTAAGCACGCAGTCATCAGAGCTGAGAGTACGGGGCAGAACAGCCAGAACAGAGACTCATGGAACCTACACCCACAGCCAGTGCTGGCCAAGTACATTGGTGGCAAACAATGCCTATTCTAGAAATCAGTGGTAAACACTCAGAATAAACACAGTATTTGTAGAAAACACAACCAAGTACTAAGACTTTTTAACCAAGTTCTAACAAGGGTGAACAGTTGGTCATCTCCTTTATAAGTCAAGAGAAATGTGTAACACCCAGGAAAAGAATAGGCCAAGGATGGGTATAATACAGGAGTCCCCAGTCCCTGGGCTGCAGACTGGCACTGGCCCATGGCCTGTTAGGACCCTGGCCACACAGCAGGAGGTGAGTGGTGGGAGTGAGCATTAAAGCCTGAGCTCCGCCTCCTGTCAGACCAGCAAAGACATTAGATAAATTCTCTTAAGAGCGCGAACCCTATTGTGAACTGTGCATGCAAAGGATTTAGGTTGTGTGCTCTTTATGAGAATCTGACTAATGCCTGATGATCTGAGGTGGAACAGTTTCATGCCCCCACTCCACATCCGTGGAAAAAAATTGTCTTCATGCCAAAAAGGTCGGGGACTGCTGCTGTAACACAATCGCAGAGAGAGTAGGCCAGGGATTAACACCAGAGTTTATATCTATTTTTTTTTCTTATTTATTGTATAAACGTATACATATATGTTTTCTTTTATTTCTTTTCTTTTTTTTTTCCTGGAGACGGAGTTTTGCTCTTGTTGCCCAGGCTGGAGTGCAGTGGTACGATCTTGGCTCACTGCAACCTCCACCTCCCGAGTTCAAGTGATTCTCCTGCCTCAGCCTCCCGAGTAGTTGGGATTACAGGCATGTGCCACCATGCCTGGCTAATTTTGTATTTTTAGTAGAGAATGGGTTTCTCCATGTTGGTCAGGCTGGTCTCAAACTCCCGACCTCAGGTGATCTGCCCACCTTAGCCTCCCAAAGTGCTGGGATTACAGGCGTGAGCCACCGCGTATGTTTTCATTAATCATTCAGGTCTAGATTTTCTCAGTGAGTCCTTTGGTTATCTCTATCCAGTCTAAGCCAAACTATTCCTCTGAGAATTGTGCCAGGTGGTTCTTAGTAGGCAAGGAGAGCTGAGATTCCAGGGTTAAAATCAGCTGTATACTTTCCCTTCCAGAATTCTATCTCAACAAAGCTCATTTATTTCTAGGAGGATACAACTGTCTCCAATGCTATGCTACCACACAAATCCTTCTAAAACAGTTGCTAATTTGTAATCAACCAAATTTATATGTTTTGAATACAAATTTTCTTTTTAAAAATATCAGATGGCATTTAAATATTTATTTCCTTCAGTGTTTCTTTCATTGATTTGTTCCAGAAACTGACAAGAACTTGTTGTTAATTATGTTTATACGTTCTATAATGAATAATACATTGTTTTTGACAATGATAATTATATTTCTCTATTTATAGAAAATGAGTGCAAAGCAAAAAGAAAAAAAGTAGTCCTTTCCATATCCTCAATTATTTCACCTAGCAATGCCTTCACATTCTAAAGAAGAGCTGTTTAGCTAGATTTTTAAAAACTTAATGTCTGCTTATGGTTTCCTTAATGAATTCCATTACTTTCAGTTGTCTCTTATCTTTTCTTGTAAGCATCACATTATTTACTCTCTTGCTGCTTACAAGCCAGTCTATATCCGAATATGTATGAATATGTATGAATATATCTCTCTTCATTTTGGCACACGTAAGAATAGGCATATCTTATTATGCCCATGAACACACATGCACATGTGTGCAGACATATGTACTCAGATACACATGACATACTTATGTGATCCCATGCAGAAAGAATTTGTCTCCCCTAATCAAACTTGGAGTCCATACAGTACAATACATTAGCAGGGAAAAGTAGGTTATTGTTATTTGATCTTCTCCAACTCCATATACCATACATTTTTAAAATTAGATTTTTATTTTAATCAAAATTATACATGCATACTTATGCAGTCAAATTGTTTTACCAGAATTATTACCAAAATCAAGCTGAACCAAAATAATGCCCTGCTCCCCACCTACAACCTCAAGTTTCCATTCCTAAAAGGCTACCTTTGCAGCTTTTTAAACTATTGCTCTTGGTTTTCACCTGCATATCAATAAATAACATATGATTTTTAGCACTACTGTGATTTTCAGCATTAGGCAGCATAAAATGACTTCCCACTATGGAAGATAAGGATTTAGCTCTTTTATACTCTCTGCCCCACCATTATCATCTCTCCTCTCTCTCTCTCTCTCTCTCTCTCTCTCACACACACACACACACACACACACACACAAACATTTCTCTTCCCCTCAAACTCTAGTTATACTTATGTCAAATTTTTGATTAATTCAATATTTAGTATTGATATTATTACTATACAAATATAAATGCTATTCTCAGTTGAGCCACATAAGATATGCACAGCTATTTGTTTTCTGAGAAATTAATAACTGGACTATTTTTTAAACTGACTTAGTTTGATGGTTGATTTTATGTGTCATGTTGACAAGGCCGTGGGTGCCCAGTTATGTGGTTAAACATTATTCTAGCCATTTCTGTGAGGGGTTTTCTGAATGAGATTAATATTTGAACCTGTAGTCTGAGTAAAGCAGAGTGCCCTTGCTGATGGGGTGGCCCTCATCCAATCCACTGAGGAAGTGAATAAAACAAAGGCTGAGAAAGGGAAAATTTTCTTTCTCTGTCTATCTTGGAGCTGGAACACTGGTCTTCTCTTGCCTTCAGACTTGAACTTGGACTGGAACTTACACCATCAGCTCTCCTGCTTCTCAGGTCTTTGGACTCAGTCTGGAACTCTACCATCAGCTCTCCTGGGTCTCTTGCTGAATACAGATCTTGGGACTTCTTAGCCTTTGTAACTGTGTGAATCAATTCCTTATAATAAATCTCTTTATCTTTTCATCTTTCTCCTTTTCTCCCTTTCTTTTCCCTTTCCTTCCTCCCTCCTTCCTTCTTTCCTTCTCTCTCATCTATCATCTATCTATCCATCTATCTGTTATCTATCTATCGATCGATCGATCATCTGTTTGACTATCTTTCTATCCATCACTCTCTTATTGGTTCTGTTTTTCTGGAAAACCCAAATGAATACACTTAATTTCCTTTATATTTGCTCAGATTCTTCCCCAATCTTCGAATTCTCCTCTCAATATTTTTGAACACATCAGGAGCAATATCAATTTCATCTTCTCACAGATATTCTCCCAGAAGCCACTGAACTAGTTGCTCTCTATCTTCCATGCACAGTGGGCATCTAGGAACTTCCTTCACTATCATCCTAACTCTTTCCAATGTATCTCCTGTTTCTTGGGTCCCATGTCTGCTTTCTTGGTTTTTATCCTCATTTTGGATTTTTTTTAATTGAGATAAAGATCATAAAACATAAAACTCACCACTTTAGGCCGGGCGCAGTGACTCAAGCCTGTAATCCCAGCACTTTGGGAGGCCGAGACGGGCGGATCACGAGGTCAGGAGATGGAGACCATCCTGGCTAACCCGGTGAAACCCCGTCTCTACTAAAAAATACAAAAAACTAGCCGGGCGAGGTGGCGGGGGCCTGTAGTCCCAGCTACTCGGGAGGCTGAGGCAGGAGAATGGCGTAAACCCGGGAGGCGGAGCTTGCAGTGAGCTGAGATCCAGCCACTGCACTCCAGCCTGGGCGACAGAGCGAGACTCCATCTCAAAAAAAAAAAACAAAACAAACAAACAAAAAAAAACAAAAACAAAAACAAAAACTCACCACTTTAAGAATTTTAAAGTGTACAAGGGGTTTTTAGTATATTCACAATGTTGTGCAAGCAACACCACCACTATCTAATTCCGGAATGTTTCATCATCCCCCCAAAAGAAACTCCTTACCAATTAAGCAATCACTCCACATTCCACTATTTCCCTAGCCTTGGGCAATCACTATCTAATTTCTGTTACTATGGATTTGCCTATTTAGGACATTTCATACAAATAGAATCATATAATACATGTCGTTTATGACTAGCTTTTTTAACATAATATTTTCAAGCTTCATGCATGTTGTAGCATTTATCATTACTTCATTCTGTTTATGACTGACTCATATTCCATTGTATGAATGCACTAACTTTTTTTTTATACATTCATCAGTTGATGGGGATTGGGTTGTTTCTACTTTGGGCTATGATGAGTAATGCTACTATAAAGGTAGCATTAGCGTACCTCTGTTTTTAGTTCTCTTGATAGATACCTAGGAGTGGAATTGAATTGCTAGGTCATATGGTAACTCCACATTTACCCTTTTGAGGAACTGCCAGACTTCCACAGCAGCTGCAGCATTTTGCATTCCTTCCAGCAATACACAAAGGTTCAAATGTGTACATCCTCACAAAAATTTATTTTCCTTTTTTTCTCTTTATTATAGCCATCCTAGTGGAAGTGAAGTGGTAACTCATTGTAATTTTGATTTTCATTTCCCTAATGATTAATGATGCTGGGCACCTTTTCATGTGCTCCTTTGCCATTTGTGTATCTTCTTTGAAGAAACATCTGTTCAAGTTCTTTGCCCACTTTTAATTGGGTTGCCGTCTTTTGTTTTTGAATTGCAAAATTGATTTAAATAGTCTATTATTAGACCCTTTGTCAAATATAGGACTTGCAAATATTTTTTCTAACTTGTGAATTGTCTTTTAACTTTATTGATTGCATCTTTGGTGATGCAATTTTTTATATTTTGATGAAGTCCAATTTACCTATTTTTTTGTGCTTTTTACGTTATGTTTTAAAAAGTTATCTATCCAAGATCACAAAGAATTACATCTACCTTTCCTTCTAAGAGTTTTATAGTTTTAGCTCTTACATTAAGTCTTTTGTCAATTTCAAGTTAATGTTTTTTCATTCAAATATTTATTGAGCAGCTAAGGAGATACAAAGGTGATTTAAAACACGGTCAGAGGTGAGGCAAATGCATGAGTAATAGAAAGGAAAAGGCAAGGTTCATTGAATCACAGCAGTCAGAAGAAATTACTGATCTTTATTTCAGCAATGTTTTGCAGTTTTAGTGTACAAGTCTTGCACTTCTTTGGTTAAATTTATTCCTAGGCATTCTTTCTGATGCTATTGTACGTGGAATTGTTTTCTTAATGTCATCTTTAGAATGTTCATTGCTACTGTATAATAGAAGTATAATTGATTTTTGTGTATTGATCTTGTATCCTATAAACTGTTTTTTTTATTTATTTATTTATTTATTTATTTTGAGATGGAGTCTCACTCTTGTTGCCCAGGCTGGAATGCGATGGCACGATCTCAGCTCACTCCAGCCTCCGCCTCCCAGGTTTGAGTGATTCTCCTGCCTCAGCCTCCCGAGTAGCTGGGATTATAGGCGCCCACCACCATGCCCAACTAATTTTTGTATTTTTAGTAGACATGGGGTTTCACTATGTTGGCCAGGCTGGTCTTGAACTCCTGACCTCAGGTGATCTGCCCACCTCAGTCTCCCAAAGGGATTACAGGCGTGAGCCACTGAGGCTGGCCATATCCTGTAGCCTTCATGAACTCTTTATGAGCACCAATGTTTTGGGGTTTTTCAATGGATTCTTTGGGTTTTTTTTTTATATATAAGACCATGTCATCTGTGAACAGATATAATTTTACTTCTTTCTTTCCAGTCTAGATGCCTTTTATTTCTTTTACTTGCTAATTGCCCTGGCTAGAACTTCTAACATAATGTTGAATAAAGGTGGCAAAAGTGGACATCCTTGTCTTGTGTCTGATCTTAGAAGAAAGTTTTCACTCTTGCATCATGCTGAATAATGTTATCTGTGGGTTCGTCACAGATGACCTTTGTCAGGTTGAGTAGTTTTCTATTTTTTGGTTTGTTGGGTGTTTTTAGTATGCAAGAATTTTGGATTTTGTCAAATGCTTTTTCTGCATGTATTGGAATGATCATGGCAGTTTTTCCCCCTTCATTCTATTAATACAGTGTACTACACTGATTGATTTTCCTGTGCTCAACCACCCTTGCATTTCTGGGACAATTCTCACTTGGTCATGGTTTATAATCCTTTTTATACAATTCCAGATTTTGTCTCTAGTATTTTGTTAGGGATTCTGCACTTATATTCATAAAGAATATTGGTCTCTAATTTTACTTTTTCTTGTAATGGCTTTGTCTTTTGGTATCAGTGTAATACTGGCCCCATAGAATGAGCAAGGAAATGTTTCTCTCTCTTCTATATTTTGGTGTTAATTATTCTTTAAACATTTGGTAGAATTCACCAATGAGGCCATCTAATCTTGAACTTTTTTTGTTGAAAGTGTTTTTTTCTCATTGCTGATTCAGTTGCTTTGCTTGTCATAAATCTGTTCAGATTTTATATTTCTTCTTGAGTCAGCTTTGGCGCTTCTAAGAATTTGTCCATTTCATCTACATTATCTAATTTGTTGGCATACAATTGTTCATAGTAGTCTCTTGAAATCTTTTTTAGTACTGTAAGGTTGGTAGTACTACTATCTAGAAAATACCTACTTTCTCTCCTGATTTTAGTAATTTCAGTCTTCTCTCTTTTTTCTTGGTAAATCTAGATAAAAGTTTGTCAATTTTGTTGCTCTTTCCAAAGAATCAATTTTTTTGTTTCATTGATTTTTATCTATTGTTTTTCTATTTCTGATTTCATTAATTTGCACTCAAATCTTTATTATTTTCTTCCTTCTGTTTGCTTTTCTTTTTCTCTTCTTTAAGGAGTGATAAAGTTCTGTTATTGATTTAAGATAAGAAAGTTGTCTATAGAATTTCCATCTGAGCACTGCTTTTGCTGCATCTCATAAGTTATGATTTCTTTTATTTTTGTTTTTTATCTCAGAGTATTTTCTAAGTTCTACTGTGAGTTCTTTTTTGACCTATTATTTATTCAAGTGTGTGCTTTTACATTTTCTACATCTTTGTGAGTTTTCCAAATTTTCTTTTGTTACTGATTTTTAATTTCACTCCATTGTGGTCAGAGAACATACTTCAATCTTTTAAAATTTATTGAATCTTGCTTTGTGGCCTAACATATGGACTATCCTGGAAAAATATTCCATATGCACTTGAGAAGAACGTGTATTTTGCTGTTGTTACGTAAAATTTTCTATAATGTGTGCTAGGCCTAGCTGGTTTATAGTGTTGTTTAGGTTTTCTATTTTCTTGCTGATCTTCTATCTGGTTGTTCTATACACTATTGAAAGTGGGGTATAAAGTTTTCCAACTATTATTTCTGAACTATTTCTTCCTTCAGTTCTGTTAGTTTTGTTTCATGTATTTTGAAGCTCTATTGTTAGGTGTATACACATTTATAATTGTTATATATCTTGATGGTTGGTCTTTCATTATCATATAATGTCCTTATTTAAAACACATTATACATTTAAAATAAGATGTGAGATAGGAGAAAAAGAAGAGCTAAGAAATTTGTCCTAATGTCTGTTGAGTCTGGTAGTAGATTAGCCACTTCAGTTCATTTTGGGATACTGTTTGCATGAAATATCTTTTTTCATCTTTTTGCTTGCAACCTATTTGTATCTTTGAATCTAAACTGAGTCTCTTATAGGCCTAATATAGTTGGGCCATGTTGTTTTTTTTTTTAAATCAATTCACCTAATCTCTGTGTTTTGATTGAAAAGTTGAACTCATTTCCATTTAATGTAGTTACTGATAAGAAAGGACTTACCTCTGCCATTTTGCTATTTGTTTTCTACATATCTTATGTCTTTACATTCCTTAATTCCTCCATTACTGCTTCCATTACATCCATTGTGTATTGAATAGATATTTTAGTGTACTGTTTTAATTCTCTTGTTATTTATTTTACTATATATGTTTTAGTTATTTTCTTAATGGTTGCCCTAGTGATTATAATTAACATCTTAAGCTCTAACAATCTATTTTGTTAATTTTCGTAAGTTTACTTCTGTATATCTCCTCTCCCTTTGTGTTTCTGTTGTCACAAATTATATCCTCATCTGTTGAGTGCCCATAAATATGGTGTCTCTGTCAACTCAGGCTGCTGTAATAGAATGGCATGGACTAAATGCCGGAAGCAACAAAAAATCATTTCTTACTATTCTGGAGTTTGGGAGGTCCAGATTAAATTGCCAGCAGATTTGGTTCTTGGTGAGGGCCTCTTCCTGGTTTGAAGACAGCTGCCTTCTCCCTGTATCCTCACATGTTAGAAAGAAAGAGATCTTCTTATGAGAACACTAATGCCATCCTGAGGGCCCACACACCTGACATCATCAAAACCCAATTACCTCCCAAAGGCCCCACTTTTAATCACCATCATATTGGAAATCAGAACTTTAACATAGAAATTTTGGAGGAAGAAAAACATGTACTCTAATAAATGTAGATTCATAATTATTGTGTTTTAAATGAGATAGGAGAAAAAGAAGAGCTAAGAAATATAAAATTCATTAATACTTAATTATATATTTACATATGCAGCTATCTTACCAGTGTTTATTATTTCTTCATGTGATTCAAGTTATTGTCTACTGTTACTATCTAGAGTTCATTTCAACCTGAAGGACTACATTCAGCATTTCTTGTAAAGAAGGTCTACTGGCAACAAACTCTCTTAATTTTTGTTTATCTAGAAATGTCTGAGTTTTTCCTATTTCTAAAGGATAATTTTGCTGAATATAAAGTATGGCCTGCCATCAAAATTCACCTGAGCCTTGATGTCAAATGTTTTTAGTTAGAAGTCAGTCACATAGGCAAGGAGTACCCATGTAGCTGACCCTAACTTACTTCTCAGTCTCCAGCCCTTCCAGAGATCAAACTGATACAACATGGCCCAAGGCCCTAGATATACAAAGACACTCTTCTCAGACAGTATATTCCAAGGGCTGAGAAATTATCTCCCAACAGCTGGCCAAACACTAGTCCTGAAGACCTTTGGAATGTGTAGGATATAAACAACCTAGGTCAACTAAGTCAGTGCTTAACTACATATATATTAACACATTTAATTTTTATAACAATCTTATGAGATCTTCAATTGGTGCCCCAAGAAATGTTAAAAGATATTCCACAAAAAGAAATATTTAATGGTTACAAGTACTGGAAATACTGTACACTATTATCAAATTTAATAT